>NC_090945.1:15365587-15555587 GCF_040807025.1 Struthio camelus
TGCCTGGTGGGGTCAAGAAAGCAAAGGAGAAATATGGGTCTTTGCTTCCATATACTCAAATGGTGCATATGTAGAAAGCTATGCCATAAATACTGGAATTCTGTGAATTTTTAACTTGGCTGGAAGGTGAAAAGACAAAAGGCACAGCCAAAATGTTAGCTGATTAGTCTTGTGTATAAAATCTATTTAAGGAGCAATAGCAAAGTTCTGTATAAAAATTAATTAGAACATAGCACAGTCAGTTGTGATCAAAGAGCGCACATTTATTGTGAAATATATGGTTGCTGGAGACAATTCATTTTTAATTTATTAGATTCCATAAATTGTTTTCTGATAGGTTAGGAACAGAAATATATCAAGCTTATCCACATAATACTGGCTCTGGTAACTAGCTAAGTGAATTATAGTTTTGAAGTATATGCATACCCTTTAATAGTGGTAGACATCAGCAGAGAAGCTACATGGAGGTAGTGCTAGTGCTTTTTCAGGGTTACACAAGCACCGCTAGCATGAAAGAATATGTCTGTATCAGTGAAAGAAAAATAAGACCCAGTGCTACTCCTGTAAGGAGGGAGGGGGAACGTAAAGTACACGTTGGTTTCCTTTCATTGGTATGCTCTGTCTGTAGTGACTCCTCGAAGCCTCAGATTTGCAAACACTGGTTTCTTGTCTCATTAGGGATTTGAAGCGGTCGTGTCGGAGGTGTTTTCATGTTTTCAAAATGCGCATATAAATTTATGGTGGAGTTTTCCTGCACTGATATTTTCTATATTATCCGTGATCTTTCCCCAGGGACAGACCAAAAGTATCTGATTCATAGCACAACCCACCCCGTAATGCTGGTTTAACTTGTGACTGCAAACTTCCCTGTGCGGGAGAGTGTCAGCCCTCATTCTGCTGCTCCAGCAGCTGCTGCTGCTGCTAAAACGGACCCTAACGGCCTTAGTTATGCGTTGCTTCGTAGAGTAGGTTCATAGAGTGCCATTAAAATATACAGAATGTCAGTTTTCGTCGCTATTTCATTATTTATTTCTGTTTTTCCTCCAAAGTATAATACGCGCTGTCCTGAATTCAAGGAAGATGTAAAAATAGTAGTGCATGGACAATGAAAAATATGGTGTTGCAGTCAGATCAGTTTAGTTTATCAGAATAGTGGTTGCAGTAGTGCGAGAATGAGGGGAGGAAGTGACCAGTGTTTTCCAGTTTGAAAATCCTTGATTTAATTGCACACTTCCCCCGATATTCTTTCAGTGTAACTAGAGCTTTCATTTGGAATCTTAACGTCTCCCTTCATTTTATAGCAGCTGCAAATTGAGATTCCTAACAAATAATCATTGTGTTGCTGTAGAAACCAAACTTATTTATGTGTATTACATAAAAAGCAATCTTCGTGCTGTTTTTTTCTGTGTCCTAGTATAATTAATTTTCAAGTGCAGCCCTTTATGAATGTCAAAGATGATCTAGTAAAGTGGAATAAGAACATTTTTCATTCAGAAGAACCCTAAAACATCTGTTCAGTAAAGAGACCTGATGGCTGAAGGATGGAGCATATATATTCTCAGAATTGCATTTGTGTGTTTAGCAAAGGACATATGCCAAAGTCTTTAGGAAAGCAGCAGGATATTTTTGCTTAAGGTCGTTCTGATATCTTGGGCCTTTTTTCTGTTGTTCTAAATCTCTGGTAGCAATCTGAATATAATATACTCACTCGCCTCTGTCTCTCTGATTTAGAAAAGAGAATGAGTTTCTCAAAAAGGTACTGTATTTTTGGCGATGTCCAGGTGTGCACATCTAAATCCTCTAGAAGGTTACACAGCATCTGACATTTCTTTTCTGAATAAATAAGCTATTGTATATCAACAGGCATGAAGCCAAGTTATAATAAAAGAATTTATTATAATTTAATGTAGACAGTGGATAGAATGGGTGGATTGTAATTGAAGCTAAGTGAATAATTCCAGTAAATAATTTATTCAATGAATTTATCCTGTTTTTCTACTCAGAGAATGTTTTTACTCTCCCCTTTCCCTCTTTCTCCCCCCCCCCCCGTGTTTTTTTTTTTTTAATAGCCCCTGGGTTTTTCTTCTTTAGTCAGATGGTGAGAGCTCTGTTTGTTTTCTCGGTGCCCTGGGCTCCTAGTGTTGTAGTGGGGATGTCTAGGCATCCTTTCCAGGCAAGAATTAGTTACCTCGCAGGGGTTGAACTTAGGTCTCTGGACTCACAATTACCTTCAAGAATCTACTCAAGGTGGTGAACGAGGGACTTCTTAGAAGATGAAAATAATGTTTTGCTAGGATTGATTACATCTTCATTTTGGCTTTTTTGTGTCTGTATCTTGTTCATATATATAAATATACATATACATATATTTTTTTCCTACCTGAGTGAAAATTTGCTCCTGGTAAATGCCCTTTACAAGTCTCAGCGTTCTGCATTTCAACGAGAGAGAAAAAACTGTGTGCCATGCATACTCCTTAAAAAATAGTAGTAACTAAAACAAAAAAAAAAAAAAAAAGAAAACCCTCCAGCCTCCAGTCCAGTGAATTCATGCATGGAGGATGAGTTGTGCTGTTGGGCCACAAGCCTTACAGGATTGTGTTCCTCTTACTGTATATATTAACACTCTGCATCTTGGTCAGGCTGCCTAACATTACGGAGTCCGTGCCTGTGTTCTGTCTTGTCCTGTCCTTTTTTCTTATTTTTCCGGCTTTTAGAACAGTGTTTCCAGACTTAGGTTTTAATCAAGCCTTGTCTCTTTTCAGCAGCCCATTCCTTCTCCCTCAGGAACCTCTCTGCAGGTTATTAGATGCCTACACTTTCAATTTATTCATTTTTTCCAGTTCCCTGAAAGGCTCAAGCTAGTCCTTCACCCTCCACGCTTCGTGTAACAACAGATGCAGATTTTTAGTTTCCTCTCCTTACCGCTTTAGAAGTTGAAGAGTTTTCATGTCGTAATCGCTAAAGTTTCTAGCTGGTATTTGAAGTAGGACCCACTGAAACAAATGGAGCTGCTGACATCCCGTAGCTATTATTATTCCAATTTGTTTCCAGACTTAAACAGGCGTCACTTCATCAGGAGCATGATGGCCACAGCTTGCTTAGTGCTGAAGTAAATGGAGCGTAGGCTGGGACAAAATCTGGCCGGTAGCGTGAACCTGTAGTGTTTTATTTTTTGGAGCTGTGAGCCGCCGGACTAGGATACAGAAATGAAACCTTTAATGTAGCAGGAGATCCAGAACAAAGTGCTGATGGTGTGTGCCCTTCGTCCACTCCACTGGGAGCAAGACAGTAATGTACAGTGGTGGGCAGGTCCTGTCTTAGTTACAATCTTGCCGAGTACATCCCCACAGTTTCCAGATGAAGGTCTACAGACGAAGTCACTGCCTCTTTACCCTTCATATTTATGTTTAGCGTGTAGTAATACTAGAAATTAATGTGCCACAGAATCTTCTCTTTCATGCCCTATCTCAGCTTCTTCGTATGGTAGCTCCAAAAAGTCTGCCTGGCCTGTACCTGGGGAAAAGGGCTTTGGTCTTAGCCCAACTTGCTTACTCAGTAAGTGCACAGGTGTGCATCTTCTCTGTGCTGCTATGGGTGAGGTTTTCTCATTGAGCATAAAATTAGTAGTAGTTGATTTGATTTCTTGATGAGGCTTGCAATTTTGTTTTGACAAAAAGTTGAATTGTTCTGGTTTTGTATAGATAATTCATGGACTCTTCAAAGTGACACTGTTCCTCTTGAACATCTTTAAAAACACCTAACTGCAAATGGTTCTGGTTTAATAATAATTTTTAAAAGCAAATGATTTTAATAAAAGAATATGTGAACAATAGTCTAATCTGTTCAGCAGTCTGTACTTTTTCATTGATTTCTGTATTAATATTGGAGCAAAGACAGTAATTTCTGGTGCTTTTACAGCTGTGAAAACATGCCTGTTGCGAAAACAGACCAAGCTGTACCAAAGGACTCACTGTGCCAGCAATATTTAATACTTCATTGAAGGTCCACTATTTTAAACATCTGTCCCTCGTTTGGTATATTTTTAATACAGAATTTTTAGTGTGGGCAAAAATGTAACTGTTTATAATAAGATGCTTTCTCTGCTACTGAGAAAAAAGTAACATAGAATTCTATGAGAAAAATTATTTTTAATGATTTATAGGATTTGGGTCATTGGCCTTAAACTGCTATAGAAAGTAGTAAGTCATTTTTATTGAAATGAACACATTTCTAAGAATAAGAATATGGCTGATAAAGGAGATTCTGTTAAAGTAAATATGGAAAACAGGAAGAAACTGGAAAGGGACAATGACCCTGTGGCCCCTGGATTCTGCTGCACATCATACATAAAAAGAAAGTCCTCGAGTCAGTCAGGCTGAGAAGGGAGGATGAGGCAGTCTTGCGCAGTAAAAAGGAAAAAATTAGGAAATTAATTGCATGTGAAAGATACCGAAGATTGTGTCTGCTTGATATAATTGTGAATGTTCTGCAGATACCGCAGAACCATTCAGGGTGGGAGGGACCGTGTGAATTACAGTCCATCTGCTTGTGCAAGGGCGGCGACAGACGAGAGCACCGTGCCGACACTGTCGTTCTTCCACACTAGTGTGATTTCCGCTATTATTTTCTGGAACACCACTGAGGTAAATGAATTTTCACAGCTTTTAGTATGTGCACAAAGTAGAAAGTCCCTATGCTAGCGTGGTTCATGTGTTTTACTTTGCGTGCACCTTTTCTGTAGTGGTGAGTACAGAAGGTGCTGTATCTTTGTTTGTTTGCTTGCTTGTTTTTTAGTGGACTCTGGTTTGAAACTTACAGACTGGCACACCACAGGCATCCTTAGAGTACATGGAACAAGTCCACACAAAAGGAGGAGAAAACAAACAATGCTATCATGGACTAATTGCGTCTGGCTGATCTGGTTTGAAAGCTCTTGTGAACATCAGCACTTGAGAGAGAACCTCCTTTTTTCAGTGTTTTTGGTCAGGCCTTATGATTGTTTGCTCTGCTCCAGCTACACAGAACAAGTAATACTGAGACTTGAAAGATCTTATATACTTAAAAACATACACGCACTAGTGCAGACAGACACAATCCAATGAAGATAATCTAGGCAATTATGCAAGAAAGATTAACAGATGCACTCAAATTATAGGTCACATCCTAGCGATGTGCGTATGGACAGACTTTGTAATGTTTTCTCCAAACTTTTCCCCCAGCAAATGCTGCTTCTCTTTCTCTGTTCCTTGCTGGTTGCATCATAGCCTTGTAATGATTTCCAAATTTAGTGTATGCTTTACTTCTTCTGATTGCTACTAGTAGGGGATGAACAGATACAATTTGTTGAAAGTGTGCTAGCTGCCTTGCTTTGTCCTGTTTGAATGTAAGCTCTCTTTTGGCTAAATCTGCATCATCCTCTTGAGCTTACAAATGCTTGCTTTGAAGAAGCAGGTGGGGCTGCTGAATGTGCAGCCTCTTTAGGCCTTCTCTGAGCTCTCCAGGCCCTTGAGCCTGGAGTAGTTTCTCTCCTCCAGGACCAGTAGAGGCCACATACTTTGCTGAACCTTTTCTTTCACGTTGCGGGAATATGAACATCTAATAGAGAATCTCAGCAGCCTACCTCCTTTGGTAAATCTGCTTTGCATGGTCCATAGATGCAAATGTTTTAAGTAAAGGCACTGAAAAACAGCCCAGCCCAGTAATATAAATCAAATTTCCTTCAGAAAGCAGGGCTACTCAATCAAGCTTTCCCCCCCTCCCCCCTTTTCTTTTTTTTAATTTTAATTTTCCTTAAACTAGCGGACCTTTCTGCTTGCTAGTAGGTGCTCTGCTTGCTACGTAGCAGCACTCCTTATGAGTGTTGACAATGTACCTTAGATTTCCAAATCCACGGTAAGTGCCCATGCACATCTCACTAGAATATACCTCAGGAATGCAATGCAGATGAATCTGTCCCTTCCACAGGTATGGGAGAACTTGGCTTATTTGTGAGAAGAGAATTTGTGCTTGGAGAAATGTAGCAGCAGAAAAGAGATCTGCCATTAATTATTTGTCCCACACGAATGGTGCTCGGACAGTAAGCAGCTTGTTCAGATGACCTTGTCCTGGACCAGCCTAGTAGAGCAGTTATGGATGGAGCTGTTTGCTTCTGCAGAGGTGGGCAACAGAATGCTAGATTTTCTATTTGGATTTGTAAAATAAAAAGCTTGTAAGAGAACTCTGAGTTAAGACTCCAGAGTTTTAACAGTAAGACTTAAATGGCTTTGGAATTACTAGGAGAAAAAAATACAGGCTCCTTTGTGTAGAAAGAGTCCTTGAAATTATACCCACGGCTTCCATTTGTTCTTCTATTACGTCTTCGTATAATTTATTGATAGAGATTCACGCTCGGCGTCTTTAGATGATGGTGCTGTCTCAAAGGATGAAAATTGTTTGGCTCACATTCACACTGCCTCAATTACACCTGCATTTGTCTACTGCAAATAGGCATTTACTGCCTCTGAAGAGGGCCTATGCAAGTGCTGACCTGGGAACCTCCAAAAGCCCAGCAAAAGAAAATGCTAAGGCCAGGGCTTTGACAGAGTTTAGACTGTGTGAACAAAGGCTGGGGTCTGTACCTGGAGGTGTGCCGCAGCATAGCGGAGAACAGGAACCCTGCACGCTAGTCGCTTTTTAGCCTTCTTGCTTGCTCAGCGTATGGCGAGCAGGTACAGTCATCTGCCCAGGAAGTGCCTTCTGATCATTTGTGGGGGCTTGTTGGTGGGGTTTGAGTAAAACGAAAGTCGACTAAAATGGCAGAAAAAGAGACTCTGACTGAATTTAGATCCAGACACGCTGTATTTTATTCAGTTTTTTTTTTTTTTAAAGAATAGCTTTCTATGCACAGATTACCTGAGGACAGTGGGCACTGTGGGTCTGCAAGCAACTGTGGGTCATTTTTTAAAAAAGATCTATATCTGCAGTTTCACTGATGCTTTAAAGGGGTATGTGGACTAAAATTACCTCCTTTTAGTTATATACGTAACTTCAGAGCATGCAAGTTAAACAGACAAACAAACCCCAGTGTGCTTGATGTAGGTAACAGTGACACTAGAAAAGGGAGCGGAGACATGTCGTCTTTGCTTTCCACATGTGTTTTGGAAAGACTTGCACAAGGTCTGGTTTTGGACAGACCTTAGGGGAAAGCCATTGATTCCTTTTCTTTTTCAGAGTCCATGCTTCACACACATAAGGAATCGTAAACTGAGGTATTGTTTAAAGAAATGCTATGGTGACAGTTTATAATCAGCCTTTAAGGTAAATCTGTAATTGTTCCAAATGAAATAGTTCTTTCGTGAACAGTAAAGAAACTGCTTTTTATAGACTATACATAAGTTACATATATGAAAACACTCCCCAGATGCAATATATTTTAGAAGACCCGTTGTCAGTTGGATCACTGATCATGGGAAGCGATAAAAGTTTGTAGAGCTTTATTAAGCTTCATTAAGCAAGACTTGGTGTTAACTAAAAATATACCTGTTGTATGTAATATGCCAGGCATAGTTTTGGTACTTTGGAGGTAGCAATTCATATGCAGACAATGATGTTCAGAAATCTGTCAAACCATTTCAACGACAGAGAAAACCTGTTTTGTTTTGAATTATAGACAAGTTATGTGCACTCCACTAGGGTCTAAAGAATAAATCTAGAGAGCAGTGCCAGTGTGTGTTTCTGAAGACAGCCAGTGTGCATAGTTTTTTCTTTTTAAAAGTCTCCCAACAACTCAAAATATGGAATCTGGAATTGTCATGACACGATCACCACTAAAGTCTCGATTCAGGCAGATGTAGGCTGTTTTGGGGGATGGCCGAGGTAGGAATAGCTGGTGACGATTCCTATTACTGGCAACTCGGTTCCCTCCCGAGGCCTCTGTCCTCATAGGAGTGCCAGGATTAGGCCTGCAGCTGTACGGGCTTAGTTACTAATTAAGAGAGCCTGATTTGAATGGAGTTTCCTCCAAGGTTAAAACTCTGTATGAAGCCAATTGAGGGATTTGGATGTACTGATTCAATTCAGACGGCTGTCAGGATCACTGAAAAGTTGACAATGGTAAGTAAGATTTTGTGCCCTTTTCGTAAGGATATCTCAAACAAATATAACCCTCAGAATTCTCTTTTCATTTAAGACTGAGAAAATGGTTTCCCTTTCCTCGCCACTGCGTGCACAGATTACTGCGATTCATATATTTGCTTGTGGTTGAACTTTTTAAGCACTACACAAACAAAATGTCTCTAACAGTACTGAGGGCCTCATCTGTAGTAGGCTCAGCACTATGGTTAAGCGTGCCTTTCCATTAGTCCATGTTGGGATACCGTTTGTAAGGCTACTCAGAGGTAATAAAAAGTGTTGATTTCATATAAGATTGTAAATGACAAGCTCTGTGTCAAATTTAGCTGTTCTTTTGAGGTAAAAATGGAAGCGGAGAAAATTAAGAGCCCAGTATAATTAAACATCTTTCTGAACTGTTGCGTTTTATATATTATGTTAGTTTTTAAAGGTGACGGCCAAAGTAAATGTTTTGAGTTCGTTCTTGGCTAAACCGCGCTGTACGGATTGACATGCGTTTACAGTTCCAGAATGGACATTGGAAAAACTCTGCTCACCGTTGGGGAGAAACGTACTTGGCGCCGGCTCAAATGCGCTGTGTGGAAGCATTCGCCCAATTAGTGTTTTAACAGCTGCTTAAGGTTTGTTTCAATGGGAGGAAAATTATTGAGCACAATTTTATATAATTAGTAGAGCATAAAACACGTGGTGTGCCTAATTAAATGTTTAAAACTATTGACATTACGTAGCTACTGTGGAAGTAAATGAAGCGAAAAATGGTTATGATTTTTTCGGTTGGTAAATTACTTCACAATACCCTCAAAGGCCCGTTTGATAAGATGAACTCAATCCTGATGTGTAAGCGATGAGCACCAGCAGCCTTTTCACACCCCGCAGATCTCGCCAAGTTAGCCGTCGTGGCCAGGTGTTATTTCAGCACCCCCAAGGCCTTGCTGGTTCTTTCGGGGCGCGCGGCCGTAAATGCAAGTACATCCCGCTCCTCTCGTTCACTTCTCCTGTTTCTCTGACCTCTGGAAAAAGGTGACAAACTTTGTCCTGCAGAGCTGAGCCCCTCACTTCCTGACCCTCAGACAGGAAAAGCTGTTGGGTGAAGCTTCAGCAGACGTTCCAGGAAGAACAGCCTGAGATCGAAAGCAAATTCACTTTTTCAGCCTACCCTGTTTGTTTCTGCCAGTGTTGAAATAGTCGGGCATTCATTTTTGCAGTTGAGCAGTTCTCGAGATAGGTGTTGAAATGTAAGTATGAATCATGTAATATCAATTGTATGACTAATTTGGATCCAATTGCAATACCTGTTTGAAGGCTGTTCTGTCCAAGCTTAAAACATCCATGTTGTGATTTCTGTTTATAGTGGCATTGGAAACTGTTGACTGTACAAACAAAATTCTGACATGAGTTTTGGGTTTTTGTACAATTGAGTCAGTAGAGCTTTCACCTGGTTGCTGTTTAGTACAAAATGTTAAAGTGTATGCATGACACACTTTGGTGTCACATACAGCTTTCTTTTTGATTTTATCTCAAATACAACAAAGAAGTAGTATTGCAAATTTTGGGAGAGATGTTTACTTCCAGCTGTGCCAGTCAAGTCCTTTGGCGACAGTAGAGCAGCAGTGAATTTACACCAAGCTTTACTGAGGGTTTGTCCAGCCTCCTCCATTGACTTAAAGAGCCATAAGTCCTCAGTTTACTGTTCTGTCATACTTCTAACAACTGTCAGTTTAATCATAAAATGAATATATGCACTATATATGAATATATAGTGAAGAGATTAACATTGTCTAAAATTGTATTTCAGGGAAATAAATGGGGAGAAAGGAGACCAGTTGCCTCTTCTGATTCTGTGGTCTTGCATTTGATTGTTCATTTGTGTTTTATGACCTTCAGGAAACCATGAAGTAAGGTTAAGTGTTGTTTGTGTGTCTGCATAAAACGTACTAGCACTATCTCCCAAAGAAGCTAGTGGATCACTGCTCTGCAGAGGTCGTTGAAAACGTCTGTGCAATACACGGTGTCTGTCCTCCGAAGGTCAGAAAAAATATAGAAGCCCCACATGCTAACTATGGAACAATGCATCCTTCTGAAACATCTGTCAGGCCACAGAGGTAGGGGAGGTGTAAGTCTGAGTCTCATAGCAGGAGGTGGAAGGTTTACCCAAAGAGACATGGGATTGATACCCAGGGCCTGGCAAGCGACAGGAGCTCTTCCCTTTCCGTGCAGTGACACCAGAGCCCCGTGCAAGCACCCCGTAAGCCAAGGTGACTTGCTCCTGGTTTTTTGACCTATGCAATTCATCTCGAATGCGCTGTTCGACTGAATTCTCTGATAAAATAGATTTTGGTTTCTGCTGTGGACCTTCCTTTTTCCTCTCTCAGTAAGCATGTTATTACTGGAGGCCTTCAACCCCAGAGCTTGAGAGAGAAGAGGTTATTCTTCCTCTTGTATGGGGAGGGGGAGAAGAAAGCAAGTGGTTTAGAGCCGAACCTACTTCCTAGTAAACTCAGAATTTTTCCTAATTTTTGTGAAGAGCTAGATTTCTGCTTCAGGGGCTTGCTCTCAGACAAATTGTGTGGTGAGGCTGGGAAAACAATTTAAAGTTTCCTGACCCACCTCAAGCACAGTATGAAGTCCATCTTCTTCTTCGAGCAACCCTTTCAAACTTCAGTGGTGGAAATACCATTTTAAGCTTCCTAACATAATTTAAAAACTAGCTGGGTGACTTTGAGAAGAGCAGAAGTTGCCACCCTTCAGAAGAGCACATGGGACGGGGACCTGCAGGAGGTGGTGCCGTGTTTTGGTGGGAGTTCTGAAGGGTTGTAGCTGTGCATGAAGCTGTGGGGCTTGAAAGGGTTAATTTTCAAGTTCACCATGAGCTGTGTTTACTGATCCTTTCCTATTTCTTCATGATAATTGGCACCTCAGATTCTCCACTAATTAATTGGGTTGCAAGGGGCAGGTGGCGCCATTCTATTTTGATAATCCCTGTCAGCAATGTCTGTATAATCTCTTTGTTTAATTAAAATGCATTTGTAATAGGGGTGCATGAACTTGCAACAGTTTTTGTGGGTTTTTTTGATTTTCTCTCTCTCTCTCTCTCTCTCTCTCTCATTCTTTCTCTCCTTCTTTTTTTTCTTTTTTTCCTGCCTTGCTTTGTTCCCCGGGGAGTTCAGTGCTCAGGGACAGTCCCGTGATTGTAGCCCCTCCGTCTTCTGAATGCTCTTGTCACCCTCGAGTCTCTTTGGAAATGGCTTGCCTCATTCAACCTCCTACCACCACCACGAGCCATTTGTTTTGAAACAGTTTCCTTTTTTTAAAAAAAAAAGAGGAACGTATCTGGAAAGATATTTAAAAATTTGTTCCTACTTCAAAAAAAAAATCAGGAGACACTGAGTATTAAAATGATTTTATTTAAAAAGCAAGATATTTAACAGTCAAAACATATTAATGTTTTCTTTTGGGGGGGGATTTTTAATGAAGAGAAATCATAAATTGAGATAATTTATTCAAGTATTTGCAAGTCTCAGTTCGGCACTGACTGATAATAATCCTCTACTAAAGAGGTTTTTTTTTTTTTTTTTCAGTTTTAGCTTGGTGCCTACTTTCATATATACTTTACAATTGTTTATGTGTTTCCAGTAGTATTACTAAATAGGTGGAGGTTCATTGCTCATATTATCACCATGGCCCTGACAAAAACATTTCAAGCCAGCAAGCAAACAAAACAATGCCAAAAGCATTGCCTATCTAAAATGAGTCAGTTGAGGCAATGTAGGCAAGGCCAACTATTTTTTAACAATTGATCACTGAATAGGGATTTCAAAATGGAGAGCAGAAAATTTAAATTTGGGCTAAAATATACATATTAAAACTTACACCACTACAAATACAAAACTTAGGTTTGCTTAGATAAGGTTTTTCTCTGTGAGCAGTTCTTCAAAATGTATATGAAGTACATGTGGCTACCTGCAGAAAGTCTGCATTTTAGCTTGAATGATACACTTCTGAAATAATATTCAGACAGCAGTTTGCCCCAAAGATACTTGCAATTCCTGTGAAGGAAAAATAGGTGTGAATACGATGAAGGTGAAACTATGGTATAGCAAAGTTATATTGAAACCCAAATGCCTTAAACAGCAGATGGTGGTCCAGACAACAAAGTATTATGCAAGCATGTTTCTTAGACCAAGAAAATGTACCTGATACGAAATAGTCATGTGTGGAAATTATTTCTCTGCAAAGGAGAGAGGCTGACGTCTTCCTTGTTTTTTGGACTGTGAACTTCATCTCAGAGTAGGTAGTCTGGGTTCAAAAGTTTCCTGCTCTGCTGAGGGCTCACCCTGTTGTTTTGTCTAAGATAATCTTCACATTATCAAAGTCCAGAGAACAAAAAGTGGCAGAAGTCAGAACAAAATACAGAAATTGTTTTACAAACACATTACAGTGATAGAAAGGTGAAGGATAGATAAAGGCTTCCTAAGCCATGGAGGAGACTTCACATTGTGTGCTCATCTTCTCCACTGGTTTGACACCTCATTCCTGCTGGCTGCTGTTGAAGGGGTATAGAATACACTCTTTCTCTCTCTCTCTCTCTCTCTCTCTTTCTCTCTCTCTTTCTTTTTCCTGTCCTTGTACAGGAGGTATGCTGGAGCTTTGCAGAAATAAAATCTCAGTTTTGGCCAGTGTTTAGCTAAGAGGTCACAAAAGCGCCGTATTAAATGTCCAAAGTAATGCAAATGAATGCACTTGTTTAGAATCTGTTTAGAAGTTGTGTTAAGCCAGCCAGTATCGCGATGCAGGATGTGTTTCGTGCCTACTTTCCTACACGTTTCTTTCCTGGACTCCTCCCTGAGGTCCCCCCCTTTTAATTGAAAAAGCAGCTGGTGGCTCAGTGTAAGTGGTTAAGGTCAAACAACACTCCCGTCATCTGTCAGTGATCATCACACCAGGGAAGCCAACTCGCATGCAAGAAATGAGGTCCTAAAGTTACAGTGAAGAATGTTTCAGAAAGTCTGATTTGCAAGATTTTTTTTTTCCCCTAATAAGTTGCAGAGAATCAGCATTTTCAGTGGAGGGTTGAAGGAGAAGCAAGCAAACGTGTCAGCATTCCCCTGCAGGGCTGTGAATGGAAGCCCAGGGTTGCTAGTTTTTGTAATCTCATCATTAGCCTCCCAATAATTGCTGTTTGTCTGATAACCCTAGTGTCCACGGCCAAATGATCAAATACAAATTCCTGCTTTCATGCAAGAAACAGAACTTGAGTTTCCAGTTCTCATGTGATGTCAGGGAGAAGTTTTGAAAACCTTCAAGCCTGCAGGCTTGAAGACTAGTATGAAAAAAGTCAGAAAAGCCTTATAATCAAATCATCTCTTCTCTAACTATATATCTGAAGCTACAAATGGACTTTTACAATTAAATGAGAGTGAAAGCATAAAAGTGTCTGGTTTTCATTGTTCCATGAATACCACCCATAGGATTGCAATGTGTTTTTACCTCTTCTGAAAATCCCAACCTGCAAAGACTTGGCAACTTTTCCAAACGTATGGGCGTTATTGTGTAGCAACGTGAAATTTATTTCCATAGTCATAAGCCGTCTTGCTGCTGTTCGTCCTTTGCTGAAAGGGTAGCGTAAAGCCTACTTGGCAAGAGGGAGGAAATTTCAGTTCTGTTTCCTGGCATTTGATGCGCTGCATACCGATAATAACTTTTGCAACATTGCAAAAAGCATGGTATCCCCAAACCTTTCTGGAACTGGAGATGTGCCACAGATGCAGTTAAATTTCTTGCTGTTGTGAAATTGTACTCAGGTACCAGAATTTGCCGGAGTTTAAAAAAAGAAAAATAATCTCATTGCATTGTAGTGCAAAACTACAAAACACAACTTGAAATGCTGAAAAGCTCAAAAGGTCCAAACTAGTCTTTTCCTTTAAGTTGTTGTTGACTATAAAAACCAGGGGTCGGGTCAGCTCAGCAGCATCTAGCCCTCACAGATGGTGTCCATCACAGGTGATTACAGCGTGTTTCCTTTTCCTGTTAATGAAGAGTTACTAGGATGGTCCTGTGTGAAGGTGCGTCTTTGAAGCTGTGTCTGGGGCCCCCCACGCTTCTGCCTTCTTAGTAGTACGTTATACGCAGTACTGACAGCGTTAACAGTTTTGATGAGCCTTGTGTGTTTGTGAATCTGAATGAAAACTTTTCAGGAGCTGAAACAGCGTATGAGTGTGTTAAGAGCTCTCCTATCTGGGGAGCTAATTGAATTACTGCCCATTTGGCTTTAGGCAACAGTTTCCCGGGTAATTTTGTGGTTTCATTACAGATATCTCCTTATTGTGACTAGTATGTACGTGCAATAATTTATTGGTACGCTCACAATTGAAGTTATGATGGTGGGTTTCTGAGAGATGTATGTACTATACACAGAATATAATAATAATAATAATATGGATGACTGACCTGGCAGTGCAGTTCCTCCTGTCATGTATTTTAGGTCTTTGGGCTCACGTAGGGTTTTTTGGTTCCAGACTCGGTTGTTCCTAGATTTCTGCAGGCAGGTATGAATACATTTGGTCCCTGTTGCTTTGTAGAATAGCTGTGGAAACTATTAAAACCCTGCGTTTAATTTCTTAAAATCCAGCTTTGAGCATGAGTCATCATATATGGTAATTTCTGTCTGAAGTTTTAGTATAGCAAAACCTGAGTAGCTCCCAAAGTAATCCTCCTCTTCTGCTAAACGTTAGCAAAAGCAGAATAGCGGTTCAGTGGCAAAGAACGTTTCGCTTTATTTGAAAGAACTGCATGAATGCTAGAAACTGATTCAGAATTACTCATGCCACCATGTATGCAAAGGATTAAATATCTTCTGGGAACAAGGGATTCCGTATTTGAAACATGATTCTGTTCATGCCTTGATATAGTAACTGAAGTCCATTTCTGTGGTTCGTATGCATTTTTTTTAGAAAGAAGCCAGCCTTATTGATATAAAAGCAAGTTATTGCTTTCACATGGTCCCGTTTTATTGCATTGCTTATGTCTCCCATGTCGATAACAAATAATTTTTTTTTAAGCTGAGGCTTGTGATGTACAAGGGGATTTGGGAAGTGGTTTGAAACATTTGTCATGAGTAATTACCCTCCCCCAGCCCAGAAAAAGGATGTTAGAGGAGTTCTGTCCTCCCCTGCCCCCCGTGCCTATCATATAATTTTTCCTCTGAATTGCTCATTTTGTATCGGCTACATATTAACTAGGTACAGTATCTATTCTTGAACGAGTAATTGATAGGGGAAGAAAGACTGACCTCTGGGAAAGACTCATTCGGTTATATGGGGAGGGCACAGAAGAGGCCACATTAAAAATTCTACAGATTAATTTAGAACAATAAAAATGGTAACTTCTTTAGTTACTGACAAAGTAATTTGTCAAAGCCAGTGACCCCAACTGATGGACCTTAAGCAGCCGTTAACTGTGACAAATTACATTTTAGATTATTAATTTAGTTCATTTCTTGTCCAGTTCACAGGTAGTGGGACTGTGGCCTGTCAGTGCCTGTGATGTTTGGAGCTGGTAAATACAGTGACGTTATAGCTTTTGGCAAATAATGGAGTTCTGAAGTGATGCTGTGATTTGGCTATTTGGGCAACTGGTGCAGAGACCCACAGCGCAAAAACTTCCCTCTTCTTTCTTGGAAGAAGATCTCTAACCACTTGAAGGGTAATGTTGCCTTATGTATATGGTGTGTGTTTGATGCTGACTTCTGTGAATTATATATTCAGCCAAGGTCCGTATTTCATATGTATTTCCAGCCTGGCTGTCAACTTGCCTGGAGTTGATTCAAGATAGGGGCTGAGATGTGAAAAAGCGCAGTGACTTTTTTGTTGCTCTGAATACATTGAGTTGAATCCCTAATAGTACTGGATATTGATTTTTATTTGTTTGTTGTCTCTCTTTAAGGTCTGAGTGCCCTAAAGCCTCATTAGAGAATGAAACTACTCAGTGTCTTGTAGGATAGTCCCCTGAAAATTATGACTAGTTGCTTCAGTAGTGCTTTTGTTAAAAATCTTAGCTCTCAAACTAACAACCTTGAGAACTGAGATCGAGACTATCAAGTTATTGAAGTAATCAAGATACCAAATCATGCAAACATGAGTTTTGGACGAGTACTGCACGTTTTAGATTATTTGCCTCGTGGAAGGAAGGGTCTCGTCAAATATTAAGGCTTTGAATCAAAATACTCAGTATATATCAGTTTTCTGCTAGGAGCTATTTAGCATACTCTTTTTTTCTCCTACAGGCATGCTGTCAGCAGCAGGATATAACTGGAAAGCTTAAATAGCATTTGTTGTAGTAAAATTTTTAAACATTAGGGCGACTACACTTTTGTCCTTTGACTATATTTTTAAAACAGTGTTTTATAAAAAGTAAACAATTACTTCTAAAGAAACATGCAAATAACTTCTGGATTTGGTAATTGTTCTGAGAAATAATACTTCTTCAGAGTCTCTGCATTTAACGACCTGAATAAATCCCTCCTTGCCCCCCCCCCCCCCCCAAAAAAAAAAGACCTGATTAGTTAATTCTGGGAGCTCATTGCATATATTGCTGTTCCTGTAGATTTATTGCCTTTTCAATAGTTGGCCAAGATGTAGCTTGGAGCCTGTTTGGCGGTGGAGGGTGACCACCCTTGGCCAGTGGACTGCTTGCCTTTCTCACTCGCGCACTGCTGCGAGGCCTCGCCTGGCCTTTCTCATGCTCTTTAGTTTGGTGTGTCTTCCCTGGCCGGCTCTCTCTGCTCCCTTTGAGACAGCTTGGTCTTTGCCTCCAGCTCTGAGATCGTATTTGCATCCTAGGCACATGTATGAAGTACCGTATCCATCTATGTATTTTTAACTATTGTAGCACTTCAACCCTGAAAGCAGAATGTTGTGGTTGGAATAATGGCCTCTTAGTTATCAGAGAAGGATTATAGGCAAATGTAACTTGAAAGATTTGCTATCACTGAAGAAATTTAGGGCGGCACTTGTAGTGTTTTTAGCATCATCAAAGAGCTACAGTAATCCCCTGTAACGTTGCAAATGTCATATTCAAATAGCTATGTTTCATTATGTTAATTTTTAGACTTGTGTTATAAATTCATGCAAGCTTATAGGTGTGAAGGACGTTAGTACTCTTTTCTGTGTGTTAGCCTCTGTCCTAGCAGGGTTAGAGGGCTTTTCAGCCTAAGATGAATGATAAATACATTGTTCAGCTCCCTCTTTGCAAAGCTGTTTGTGAGTATGGCTGAATATCTCTTAAGAACAAGAAAGAAAAGATGGGACCAAACTGTTCATGTTATGTTACTTCAGCCACTGAATGGAGTTGCCATTACTGCCCCATGAGAGTTTTTAAAGAGGTTGTAATCAGCTGGTAAGGTGATATGTTAAAAGGACTACCAGGCCACCGTTAGAAATTTGAAGCACCAAAGAGAGGCAAAGACTGGAGATAGAAAATGCAGACAGCACATTTACTATATTGATTTGTTTTTCCTGGCATTACAAAGCCATTCTGCACTGTAAGTTTGTGGTGAGCGTGGGTTGGGTCACCTGGTTCGTGACGCGGGCCCCAGCGGTCCCCCTCCCGGGGGCCTGGGCAGCTCTCAGAGAGGCACCCAGCTCTCGCCTGACTAAGTACACGCTTGCCCTGTCACATCACAGAGGAATAAGTAGCAATAATAACGTGGTTTTCAGGTGTCTCTACATGCAGGTGAGGCCTATCACGACCAGGTGTAGCATCTCTGGTCACTGGACCGGAGCGTGCTGCTGAATAGACTGCATCAGCAGCCTTCCTTGTCCGTTCAGAGGAAGGATGTACGGGGCAGCAAGAAAAAGCTGACATGTCAAAAGCTGCCTTTCAGCATGATCGATCTGGGAAGCGCTTTCCCCAACCCAGGATATTCGGTGACACAAGAAATAGGGAGTTTTTCATTACGTGCTATGACGTTGAGCATGCGCGCCCTCCTGGCAACGCAGGCTAGGAGAGCTGATCAGGCTCCCGCAAATGCTTGTGGAGGTTCAGTGGTCATCAGTGAACCAGCATGTGACCTGAGCTCAAAAGCGGAAGGGTCTGTTGACTACAGGAGTTTGCTCATCCATCGTTAGGTATCAGAAAACAAGTTAGTAACAAAATAATTGACAACATCTCTAGTTTATGTTTGGGCTGTATCACACCCCTAAGCTTTGCTTGAAATTCGTAGTCTGTATGGCAGATGTTGTAGATAACACGGAGCAGCGCTGAGTTACAGGCTGGAACGCTGACATAGGATACCAACAGATGTTCACTGCCGAAACAGATGTGAGGGCCTCGGTACCTTCCCGCTTATCTGCTGGTGTTTGCTGCCTTCCTCCCAAATGGAGGTGGAAAGAACAGTGAGGGCTTCTCATCTGCTTTGCTGTAGCTTCAGAGGTCTCACCTTAAGCTGCTGCGGAGGGCTGCTTAAGCCCAGAGCACTTTTCCATGAAATGGATGAGGAGTCTTGCGCTCCCCAGTCTGTCTGATGTTCTGGGAGGAGGGATTACGTTTCAACAGAGGGGCAGAAACCGTTGGGGTAACTTTCTGTAGCGCTTAAGAGAGAGGGGGGGGGGGAAAAAAAAAGAAAGAAAAAATAGAAAAATAAATGATGGAGTTAAAGACACAAAGTCAGTGCTTGGAAAATACTCCCTAAATATCACATAGAGAGTGTTTCTTTAATACAGATCTGAGTTTGGAACTGAGAGTGGGGAGTATATTTTGAGAGATGCCAGAAATATCTGTTTATGGGAGGATGTGTGGTATCGTGGCCAGTGTTTGCAAGAAAAAAATGTAAACATCTTAACGATAAAGTATTATGTGCTTGCTTAAAAAGCAGAGAGTATTTAATTTGTAATGCTGCCTGGTGAAATTAATAGAGGTAAGAATACACCACTAATTAATGCGACAATTCAGGGGAAGTGAACATCTTTACATACAGCTTCTGTTTCATTAAATTGTACTGTTTGATTCCACAAGATTATTTTGCAAATAGTAAACACATTAACATAGCAGATGCAAACATTTAAAAAACAGAGCAGAATTGGACTGTCTTTTAAATAGTTCTTAAATCTGAACTGTAAAACTGGCTCTGAATTGCTTTTGGATGTTTCCTGCTTTAAGGTTAGAAGCATTATGTTCATGTATTGTGTAGCCTGCCTGCATGAGTTGCTGCAAAGTTCATTATACTGCTAAGGCTGTCAGTGGTATTTATGGATATTCATGTGCAGTGAACCCTTGAACCTGAGCTGGTCATCTGAGCGTTGCTTGTAGTTAGAGTTGTGTTTATGCTTAACACTGGTAGCAGCGTTTAATTGCTCCCTAGGAAAAATAATTGCGATTTGAACTCAATCGTAGCGTAGACAAGAGATTGCTAGAATGCTGGACTAACAGGAAGGATTTTCCTTCTTCTATAAGTATTAATTACTATAATTCTGGTTTTAGACTCCTGTTTTCCGCAATGCATTGGTTGAGTTTGGGAATAATTGTGGAACAAGGATTTAATTCAAACTGGACCACATCCCTCTCCCGCTGAAATCAGTAATGGCAAACATGGTGTTAGGGAATCAATCCTATTCTGAAAATACTTTCCAGGCATTTTTTGGGTCAGCTGCAGAAGGGAGAAAGGGTGATGATGCCCCTCTGCAATGGAGAGGAGCAAAGCACTTGCATTTTCCTCATGTGAAGAATTTCCAATTCAGAGTATCGCAATATTATCCCTGCTAAAGTTTCAGTTCTCATAATGTAATATCAGATGAGAAAATCCTGCGTAACATATGGTATGTCAGCAGAACCGCCGTGGTGCTGAGCCTGGTGGTGTACATGTCTTCAGAGTTGCATTTTAGAGCTGTCTTGCCAGCACAGAGAGAGTTTATATTTCTGTAACTCTAGTGGGGATTCCTTTGGCTTGACACAATCCCGGGAATGTCTTTCAAACCATGTGCATACATAGAACAGATGGCTTTCATGGGAAGCAGGAACTACTGTTCAGCATGTAATATTTTTTTGCATTTCTTGGTAGCTTTCTAACTTGGAATAATCCTTCCACAGATACTGTATAATGGGAACAGTGTCTTGGTTCTGTCTTCCTCCATCTCCCTCTTTTCTTTCTTTCCTTGTCAAAGTTAGGGATAAATAGGTTTCTCAAATTTAGAGGGTAGGCTTTTTGCAACCTTTACATTCGGTAATTTCTAAGCATTCATGGAGAATTTGACAATACAGGGGGGACTATTTCCTTTATTTCAGACGCTTATATTGTGACCAAAACTCACAGAAATGTAATTATTGACAGAAGTTTAACTGCCTATGAAAAATCATTTTTGGAATGTATTTCATTTTGCTTGTAATTTGATTATATATTATCATTCTACGGTATCATACATTAACAACATCATGTGTGTGATATGTTACATGATAGAATGTGATATGAAGGGACCACATAAAATGATAATGAAAGACCATGTTATATTTTTTTTTAATGAGTTCCCTAATTTTCAACCCCATGTGCATGGCACTGGCACCATAAACATAAAATATCTGATGCCCAGAGGTGGGGGAAGTGGGACTTTATTTGGACTTGGGAGAATTTGGAGTGCTCAGCAGCTTTCAAATCATCAAAGCTTAGAAGAGCAAGGAGTCACTTAACGGTGGAGGAGGAATATTGTAGAGCCAAGGTATTGTGGATGATGACTCTGTCTTTCACGAGACGTTTCTGATACTGGTGCACAGCAGAGGGGGTGAGCGGGGCTAGGACGTGCCGTGTGTCTCCCAGGAGGCTCTGGGCCACCTTGCAACACCCGCTTCTGCTTTTCACAGAATAAGAAATCGGCTGCCGCGTGCAAACGTTGCCTGTTTAAATGTCTTTGCTTCCATGTAGCCACGCGTTTGCTTTCCAAGTCTCGCGGCCCTGTAGGAAATGAGCCTTTTTGCTTGCAGGGTGGGGGCAAATAGAACTATTTCTGCTTCTGTGCCGTTCCCCTCCCTGCTGCGCCCTGGCCCATCTGGCTGTCGCTTGCGCATAGATTCTGTTCTTAATATTGCCGTATCATGACAAAAAGGTCAGGACAAGCAACAGATAAAGGAAAACGAAACAACTTCAACTTTAAAAATTTGGTTTGTAGATATTTTTCTAATAAAATCAGGATTTGACCTTGAAAACGTTTCCTAGTTACTACAAAGACAAAGAACAGAAGCTGTAAGTTAATATTCAGCTGCCTGTACAATAATGAATTACAGCCTAACATTAGAGAGAAAAAATAAGAGTAGTCTGTTGTAATTCTTTAATTGAAAATGTATCATTGTGGAATTGTTACTTGGATACCACTGGTATTCTTATGGAAATGTGTTTCCTTTTATTTGCAGGTCTATTTATTTGATGATATTACAGAATTGTAGGTTAATTTTAATCTACTAACCCTGTGTCATGTTGATACAGTCCAGCTACAGGTTTTAAATAAGCACGTGACTTCTAGTGTCTAGTCCTTATTTTCCATCTGCATATTTGCAAATGCTGAGATTAATGTCTTATTTATATCCAGTGAACTAAATTGGCAGATTTTAACAAAGGAACGTGCAGACAATATATAAAAATACACAAAAGGGAAAATGGAGGAAAACTTAACGTAGACATGAGGTTCTTATTATGTTAGATGTGAGTTAAAATCAATAGGAGTTGAAAGCATAAAACTGTAACGTCTTTTCAAATCGTGTCTCTTAACGGTAGTGGGGGGGTCATTCAAGCAAGGAAGCAGCGTTTCTGTGTTTGTGTTTTGGTTGCATTAGAGCTGGGAGTATCCCATCAGCTCCTAGCTTCTCTATGGGAATATGAGAATTACCTGGGTCCGATGGTGGTGTAAGGACAGCAGGAGATAGCCAGGCTTGCATCAGCGCATGAGCTGGCCATGCAGACGTTGCTGAATCATCCCAGCCAAACAAAATTGCATGCATTATGCTTCAGCCTCTGTCTTGCTCGGCTGTTTCAGCAGAGGTGGACGGAGTTGCGGCGGAGGCAGGGAAAAGTCATTGCGACTTTCGTTACGTTTTGGGAGTTCAGTGGTAGAAGTTTAATGAGATCCCAAGAGCCTCCTCCAACGCATCACTGAATAGCCGGTGCCAGTGCAGCGCGGTTGCGTGGAAAAAATGTGTCGGTGTGTTTGTGGTGTGTGCCCGTGGTCCTATGCAGAGGTGGGGCAGAATTCCTTTTGTGGTACCAGGGCTGCCAAGGGCCAAGCAATTAGCCTGGATTACTTGAGCAGCCCTTTAAATGATGACTGCCTGAACCTAGTTCAGCCATATGATTATGGCTTCTGTGATGATTGTCGGGCTAGTTATTCCTGATTCAGACGAGCGCTTGTTCCAGCTGCAACGAGTGGTTGAAAGCTCAAGACGTAGATTTGCAATATTCAGTTTAAGAGAGTACAAGAATTAAAAAAATATATATTACTGCACCAGACAATGAGGTTTTTGCAGTCAATTTCATATTTCCTGTGATTTTAGAGAAGTGTGTTTGATGCATGGTACAGCTGCAGCCTGCAAGCCAGAGCAGTGTACTGGTGCCCTGCAGCAGAGGAGTGGCGGCAAGACTTGCAGACTTTCAGTGCATGAGATTTTGTTGACCAATTCTATCTGAAATAAGGTATTACAATTATGCAGAAATTCCTCATCAGTGAGGTCTCAAAAGATGAGAACTGTTCTAAACGTTGATGACGCAGGTTGTGCCATTAATGTTTGCGCCCTTCCATCCAGAGATATAGGGGCAATTTCCGCATTATCAAACAAAAAAAAATATGAACTTCACTAGCCACTTAAACCGCTCGCAGCCTATGTCGCGTGCTTCTGAGGAAATCTGTTTTCGAAAGACAGATTCTGCGCAGCCTTTTAAAACTGCGCTAGATGCTTACTCAGAGTGCTAGAAGGGCAATCATAAGGAGTGACACACATTTATAGCCTCAGTAGTATCTTCTGCGCTTTGATCCTGCAAAAATCCTGGCACGGTGCTCCGCCGCTAAGCCTCTTCCCTTCCAGTGGCACGAGATACGCGATGTCCTCCCTCTGTCCCCGGTCTTTCTGCTGACGCTTTGGGCAAGAGCACCACGTCCTGCTGGCTTCCACGTGCAACGTGTCCGCCAGGAACCTGGTTTGTGATTACCAGCTAAGTTTACATAGGCTGCCCTAAAGCTATTGGTGACAAATAAATCTCTGCAGAGCTGTCCTGGGTGTAAGCCTCTGAAAGCACTGTAAAAAATATTTGTTAGGCAGATACCTGAGCTGGCCAGCCCCTCTCTCTGCTCTTAACAGACTTTAGTCTGTCTAACACATTTTGGGTTGCTCGTTTTGGATGAGTTTAGGCAAGCAAGTTGAAAAAGTATTTTTTGGCAGTTAGAACGGGAAATGTGCATTTGCAATTTAAGTGCATGTAAATAGGGAAAAAACCCATTAAACTGTAATTGATGAGTTGATGTACAGTGAAATGAAAACTGACTGTTTTGATAGAAGTCATTGGCTCTCTCAGAATTTTTGTAATGGAGCCTAAAAATTGTTCGTGTTTCCTTTTAGAGCGATTTAAGACATCCCAGCTTTTCTTGCTGTCATTCCAAATGTCTCGCTTGCACTTGCTCGTCACCGAGGCCTTCAGGCCCCGAGATCTTCTCTGTGGAGGTCCCTCCCCTTGCAGATGCTGCCAGGAGACCCCCAGCATGATTCGTAAGATCTGATAAAAGGCCTATCTACAAAGTAACCTTTTTTTTTTTTTTTTTTTTTTTTCCCAAAGTCTCTTGTGTTTCGCGGTCTCTGTTGCCCTTAGGAAGGTTGCCCTGCGCCGCCGAGCTTTGCCCTGCGAGCAGGCCTGCGCTTTGCTCGCTTTTGCGAGGAGATAGTTGAAACGGCCAACAGGCGCGCCGCTCACCCGGGCTAAGGAAATCCTGCTTGGGCTGGAAAGCGTTAGAAAGGATTTAATGAGATTATCATGAACTGTTACTTCACAAAAAAACGTGAGCCCCGCCAGCAGCTGTGCTGGGTAAGTGAGCGCAGGTGAAGGAATTTGCGGGAATAAAGAAGCTGTCTCCTTGTTTAAAGAGACAGAGCCGAGTTTGGTTGTGCTTAATATGCATTTCACCTAAGAAAACCCAAACAAACAAAGGAGAAAACCCTTCCACTGAGACGGGGTTACTGTGAAATCCCTTCTCGTGTGTATTACTTTTGCAGGAGCCCCGCGGAGCGTGCTTGCCGCTGCTTGTGTTCGACGTTCGAGGGACTCGGAAAATTGGCAGAGTCCGCGTTGCGTTACAGATCGGTTTGAAGTTTGGACAAGTTAGTGGGGAGTGGAAACGACCCTTTTTGGCGGTGTGTTACGCTGGTGGCAGCCTGGGTGTCCAGGACCGGTGTGTTTGCCAGTGCACTGCTTTTGGGTGATGCGCTGTGAGATCCGAGCGAGAACAATTTGATGCAAGCAGAGTTATAGGATGTTTTGCTCAGTGAAAGAGGTGGTTTTACCTGGAAGGTGTTCCCTAGTAACTCAGAGGTGTGTAAGAAAAAAAGGACTTTCTGTGTTTTTGGTGTTGGATTTATTTTGGCAGATGCCAATCTTGAATTTGTGAGGCACTTTAATTTCATCAGGCATGTATTTAGGGGGAAAAAATTACTTTTTCTTTCATTGTTTGCTTGGGAGAACAGTTTGGATGCTGAAAGGTAAACCCTGGTGGAAGGAAGTTCTGAAGTATGAAATTGTGTACTATTAAAATATTGTCCTGAGAGACCCTACCATAATTTCCTCGGTGAGAACAAAGTATTTTATTTGAATGTTACCTATTATTTTTATGCATGCTTCAAACCTGCTAGTGTAGTTTGGTTTTTGTCATAGAAGGAGGCAAAATTTACAATAGAGTGGTTTACTGATGTAGGCTTAAACCTTGATATTTTCTGCTTTTTAATGAGGTGCATGACTTCTGTAACTGGTTGCTGGTATTTTAGGCTTTAGAGGAAAGAGTGAGTTCGGAGAAGGAAAAAATCATTATTTAAATTAGTTTAGATCAGAAAGAATTGAGCAAAGCTGAGTGGGATTTACTAAAGTCATATGAATAGGCAGATTAATATGTTTTTGCCAAATGCACATAGTCAAATATGAAATCCTGATGCATTTCCTGAATGTTGAATTAACTCCAAGTTCAAAAAAAAAAAAATCCTTCTTATCTTCTCGAGCAATTCAATGAAATCCTCTGCTTTGCGCAGTGAAAAAGGTAAATCAAACATTAGACTCCAAACAGGAGATAAAGGTGATTTCCAGAAGTGATGATGTTGCCCAGTGCTGCATCCTCTCCTGAGACGCTGCGTTCGAACGTGCCCATCCCATCCCAGCCTGGAAAAAGGTATGGCAGAAACGGACAGGAGGCTGCAGTGAGTGACAAAATACACAAGATGAGCTATCTCCTCGATAAGAGAAGAATTTTGAATTTGGGGGCTGTTTAGAGACGACTTGAATAAGAGGAGACAGAAGAAGGAAAATAAAATAATACGCATAAAAAGAGGAGGCAAATTGGATTCTTCCATTTAACCTTTTAAGTAATAAAAGACAGGAGACATCCCAATGAAATTAAAAAGCGATGCGTTTAAAAATTAATAAAAAGCAAGTACCTTTTGTTGGAGACAGGAATATAGACTAGCTGAAGGGTTGGTCTGATCCAGCGGGTCAGTCCTGAGATTGCTTTTTTGCTTAACCTTTGGGGGATGGCTTTAACCTTTGTAGCTAAGCGTGGTTTTGCCTTGCCGTAGTCTGAGACATCTGGAGGGAGCCAGGTGGGATGCTGCAAACTCTGATTTTTGTTCCCTGAAGCCCCAGGGCACGGGAGCATTGACGCCGCCTGCGTGGGGCTTCGGCCTCAGGAGGTTCAAGCCCTTGTCTTCCTCTCCCGAAGCAGGGCTCCTGGTCTCCAGCGAGGGAGGCAAGGCTTCCTGCACAGTGAAATCAGGCCAGCGGCACACGGCCGAAAACTGCAGAGCCGTGAGGCTGGCAGGAGAAAGGTAGCATGTAGTGCTCAGGATACGTGGTGGAGGAGGACAGACCTGTTTCCAGATCTCCGATTCGGCATTTGTTTTTCTTAATGCAGCAACTGCCTGTTATATTGTCATCAGTCGGCCAGGATTAAGGGCCAGAATCTAAACCCGATAAATTTATTTGAGAAGTTTTAATCGGGATTGATTCAACATTTCAAACAAGAAAAATCTAAAAAAGTTTTCCACACAGCTCTAACCAGAAAAACACAACGTTAGGTTGGACTGCAGGTAAATCTCATTGCAAGATCGTGCAGAATATGACAAAACACTCTAAATAATTGTGTTTCTGTTTTATTAAATCAGACACACATCCCAACTCCTTTAGCTTTCCGAACCAGACAGTTTTTATGATGCTGACTTCTTACTGCAATAGAGTCAGCCTAGCAAAGAGCTTTAAGTTAGTAAAGCTGAAGTTGAATTCTTCCCTTGTGCGTTTAGATTGTGGTCTATCTTGTCTCAAAAATGTGCTTTTATTCTATAAAACAGTAATGCTCTTCAAATGGACAAATGAATGTTTAATGTGGTGGGCGTGTGTATGTTTGCGTGTATGCTCGCACTGGGAAGAAGATTTGATTTATTCTCATTAAAATATTACAAACATATACTGAGGCTTTAACTTGTGTTTATATGTTAGTTTCTAACCAAGAAAAAAACCCAGTCTGATCTCATTAGGCTGGGTAGGACCTCTTACTAGGGTGACTGTTTTTTAAAACCGGATAATGCAAATACTCTGTAGCCAGAAATTTTCTAATAAATGCATTAGTTGAGATTGAACTCTGCTTTACGGGCAAAACACTTGGACTTACTTCTCAGTCTTTAGTTAGCATTCTGGCATAGCGTGGCCGGATCCCCACACGCGATGAGATTGAGGGGTTGCTGTTTGTATTTTGGAAAGAGTATATTGCAGCGCGTGATACCCAGCCACAGCAAGTCCTCATAGGAAAGTGTGCCTCTTGCAGGCAACGAGTGTCTGAACTGCTGCTGAGAATGGCGTAAATGAAAATTTAGAGAAGCCGGTAGTATATTTGATACAACTCCAAGATATACTTAAGCGAAGTTTATTTTTATACCCAGCTTGCAGCTGAGTAAAACGGTTCTGCTTAAGGGTACCATCCAGCTTGGAAAGTTTCTGTATTGTCTGTATATTAATATTTATGAAGGAATTGATAAATGGCACCTGAAGCTGGAGATCAAAGCTTAGAAAAGTAGACGTATGCATTTGTATGTGCACACGCTTTCAAAGCCGTGATAGCAAATTTCTGGTAACTCAGTTGCATCATGCCGTGGGCAGCCACAAAGGCATTATACATGCCGTGGCATTTGTATTTCTGAAGTGTGGGCATACTCATTACTTAGCAAATTAAAGGTCCAGGAAGTAAGCCAATGAAACTTCATCCTCCTGTCTGTTTGCCGTCTCCTGCGTTTTCCCGTGCTACCGTCTTGGATGTTGGCCCTTTAACGGAGGCTGCGAGATTTTCTTGCGTCTGAAAGCTGCTTCCTTCTCGGCGTACTCCCTCCGTGGTTCAATCCAAAGGTCTCTTCGGCTCTCTGGGCGATGTTGCTCCTTCCTTTCTCAAGAATCAGCCACTTTTGACATATAACTGGGAAATGAATGGTTTTAAGTATTAAAAAGAAGAAGAATCTTTGGAAGAGCCGAACTTCCACGTGAGGCACCACATGATACTGAGCAGTGATCCCCCAAACTGAGGCCGTGCAGACACCTTCTCGCACACAGCATCTGAAGCTAGAAAAGAGTAAACACGCATAATGGTGTGCAGAACAGCTTGCCACAGGCTTTGGTTAAGGAGTGTTTGCAGTGTTATTGCTATTTATTTCCAGCCATATGAAAAAGTGCATTAGCTCAATATTACTGCTGCGAGTGGTCACCTATGGAAGAAATAAAGTTTATAATGCATAATTAGGCTTCAGAGTTAACAAGCCTGTACTAGCAAAGCAAATCATACCTTGTTTTGAGAGTCATTTCATGTGGCCTACAGAAATGGGGAATAAAAAGTATTTGAGTGCTAGCTCTGATTGTTTCTTGGGGTTTTTTGTTTGTTCATGTGAAAACTTAGAGTCTGTAGGCTCTGTTTTGTCTGCAAGGATGGTAATGTCCCAGCATTTAGACTTTACAAATTAAGCTGAGCTCTGCTAGTAAGTACATTTTGCAACAGCACATGCATCATCTGCTGTGTGCTCATGTTTCCAACCGTCTGTATATCATAATTTAAAATAAATGTGCACACTGAAAGGGAAGGTTTATAAAACCTAGTTGTAATCCTTGTGAAATCAGGAAAACTTAATCAGAGGTGTCAGTCATTGCCACAGATAAAACATTTCAGTGGTTTGTTATGTTTATAATAGCTTCTTTACAAAAGGATGCGTTAGTCGAGGGAACGAGCACAAGCGTTTGCTTCAAACTGTGTAGGTGAGCAACAGGTTTGTGCGTTGTTAGGGATGTGGTTTGTGTTGAGGAACGCTCTGGAATTGTTGCATTTGGGGAACGTTTTTGAGAAATGGCCTTGTTGTTTGTAAATACTTGGGGAATAAAAGAGAGGAGTTGGGTTTTTTTTTTTTTCCCCCCCTAAAGGATCTGGCCGGCCCTTTGTTCGCCTTCCCTCCTCCTTACGTTCCCCCCTCCCTCAAATTTGTTAAAGGCGAACAGTTGCCCGTGGTAACGGCAGGGAATGGGCTGAAAAGCACACTTTTGGAAGACAATGGGCCCCAAATATACTGTGGCACAGCTTCAAACTTGATCAAGTCTGTGGTGGGGCTGGGCTCGCCTCGCCTCGCCTCTCCGGAGTTCACTGGAAGGAGGGCCCGGCAGCGGGACTGGTGGACGCCCCACGGGACCCTGAGCGGGGCTGCTGGGCCCCGCGCGCTGCCCGGGAGCGCGGAAGGTGTGAACGCGCACACGAGGTCAGCCCGTGGCACGCACGCGTCCTCTCGGCCTGAAAGCAGGGCAGCGGTGACAGTCGCGCCCCAGAAGCGAGGGCGCAAGTCGGCCTCGCGTGCTTGGGCCGAGTAAGGGGGGATTTTCTTCTCCCTTCGCCCCCCTGTTCTAACCTGTCCGAATGCGGGCGTGGGGGAGGGAGGGTGACAAAGGGGAGGAGAGACTTTGGCAGATATCTGGGGGGGGGAAAAAGAAAAGAAAGACTCCCTCCCCCCCCAAGAAGGACTGTCTGCCCAGAGTATCGCCCAGCAGCTTCGGGGACTGGTCGCCCGCGCCGTCCTTGCGCCCGGGGCCGAAGCCGCTTCTGCCCTTGGGGGCGGGCGCTGGGGGCCTCCGCGCCTAGAGGGGCCCGGGGGAGGAGCCGGGGAGAAAGACCCTCGGCGCGCTTCTGCAGGGCCTTTTAAAGGGCTTTTCAGAGATCTCTAAGCGCGTCACCGCTTTTGTTGTCTGACTGCCCCTGGGTTTGAATGCGGCGATTTTTCAAAGTGGAGTGAAAGCATCTTTTTGTTCTCTTGGAGTTTGCACTCCGTGAAAGGGGACGCTGTGTTTTACCACCAAGCGGGTAAAAATATTGAGGAACAGTGTCATCGAGCATTGATTTGTGCTGGCCTCCGTGGAAAAAAATCAGCAAGCAGGTTTAATACGAAGGAGCAGGCTTCCGTTATTGTAGTTTACATGCTTGATTGTGTTCGAAAGGAGAGAGAAAGAGTAGCAGTGAGATGTTATTAGACCTTTATGATTTGTGCGTTTGCTTGGAAATCGTAATGGGTGAAGAGCTTTTACAGAATACAAAACCCACAAGAAATAGCATAATTAGCAGGAAGAAATCAAAGATACGGTTACATCATTGATGACATTAACAACTATGGAAACAATTATGTCATCCCCTATGATGTGGGAATATTTTTTTCCACATTTATGATATCGTGAAAATTTTATTTCCATTTTTGGATATATAATGTCCCTTTCAGTACAGTAATTTGCAGTACTTTTGCTTGCTTGCATCTTGTGTAATGAATAAACGTGTAATACTGACTTATCCTGCAGTAGTGAATGGAAGATCCATAAACACTGACGGCGTGCCTACAGATCCTGTAATTATAGCACGTTACTGCACTGGCTTCCATTAATTTATTTATTTTTTCCTCTGCGCTGTAGTAACGGCAGGAGTGTCCTGCTCCTCATTAAAAATGCACAATAAAATAAACAGATTGCTGAGCTGCAGCTAACACCTTGAACTCCGAAGACATCAGAAAAATGTAGGCAGAATATGTGTCTGCAAACAATCTCTCTCTCTCTCTCTCTCTCTCTCTCTCTCTCTCTCTCTCCCCTTTGCTTCCCGCAGCTGAGCTGTCAAATCTTGGCTCTGCTGAATGGGGCGCTATTATTCATATTAAAGTTAGAAGCACTGGAACTGTGGGACAGGAGGGAAATCTCCTGTGTCGTCAAATCCATTGCCATTATGTTTCAAGCAGCCGTGTCGTATATATCATATATTTGTACACACACACACACACACACACACATTTATATTTTCTTCCAACAGGTGATCAAGCTATATCTTCAAGTAATTTATGCTTTCTTATTGGGCCCTGGGCTGTCCAGGTCCCTTACGCTCAGCAAGAGACTGTCCAAGGAGGAATGCAATCTGTATATTATGTTAATGGACGTACAAGGAAACCTGATTTAAACAGAGAAGTCATTTACTCTCTGTCTAAAGGAGTCCTTCCACCATCCATGCCCAAACAAATGCTGGTTAGACATTGGTGGTTCGTGACACTGGTGGTTCATAGTGAAAAAAAATTAATGAGATCAATTTACTGTTTAGAGGTGCGTGTAGTGCTCTGTGTCTCTTAATCTGTATCCCTCCGCCAGGATCTCTGATCTGCCTCAGCCAGGCGAGCTGACTGTGGCCATCCCCACACATGGTGACCTAAATTGCCCGCTGGAGCCCTGTCCTGGTTCAACTTCACCAGCCATATTTGAGGTTCTTTCCACCCAGAGTTTTGACCTGAAGAATCCCCTGCTAGGGCACTCTGATAGTTACGTCCGTGGACAGATACAAACATGAGTAAAACAGTGCTCTTTAGGTGCTTTTGTTTGCGCTAATCTGCTCAAGAAACTCCTTTTTTGGTGGGTCGATGCTGCTGGCATCCTAAAAGCATCCACGTTAGATTCCCCGTACTGGTAATGGCAATCTTGCACGTGCAGAGATTTGCAGCTGTAATAACTGTGGCCCACCGAGCATTTATTCATCGAGTCCGTTCTGGTCACAAAACCGGGGGGTTATGGTGTCAGTCCCAGGCGCCAAATTAATGATCTTGTTGCATCTTGCAGTCAGAGGGGCTGATAGTATAGTAGTATAGTAGTAGCACAAGCCACGTTGTCTTATGTTGGATGTACGAAGAGTGGCCTGCTCTGTAGGTTTTGATGAAGGATGTGTGCTATATGATGGTTTGGGATTTTTTATTTTAGTAGTAGAAACATTTAAAATGATGTCAGCAGATGATAAATCATTGCTCTAAGGTTTTTTTGTGCTTATATGAGAGCTTAGGAAGGAAGCTTTAAAGGTGCTTTTTGAACACAGCAGATACATTAAATATGAATTTAACAACTAGGATCATTTTCCCCCATAAAGCTGATGTTAAGTGTGCAGCAAGTCCGCAGTTAGGACTCCAAATAGACAATAAATAGTTTAAATACTAATATGTTGCTTCTTGCTACACGTTCCAGTGTTGCATGAAACCACAAGAGAAAGACTAAAAATTTATATTCACAAAGTGGTGTATTCTAATTATGTGCGTATTGACGTACGCGTTTGCGTTGTAGTTGCATTGAAAGATGGCATAGCGATCAACCAGACAGTAGAGTATTAGACAAAAAAGATGAGGAAAGAAAACAGTACAGCGCTGTTTGGGTAACACTAGCCACATTTATGATGATCAAAGTCTGCTTTATCAACATTTAAGCCAGATCATTCTTAGTCGCAATCAGTCAAATTTTACTCTGTTATTACTTTTTAGGTGTGTGACAACTGCTAGGGGGCCGCCTCCTGGGTTCCATGTCACTTCGCTAAGCGATAGTCAAACATCATCGAAGACGTGGATCTTCCCCAGAAAGCCTTTTGCATTGCAAAATCTACTTTTCTCATTTGTTTAGATAAAAATAATAGTAGTTTCGTTTAAAAGTGCTATATATTGATACAGAATTTATTTGTGAATACTTAATAAGTTTGCTCTGCTCTTGTATCTTTACTCAGTAGTAGCTGAAACGTTGTTTGGGTGTTTTAGTACGTCAGTCTGCAACGTTCCTGTTGTTCCTGTATTCAGTGTTTTAGGAATCTCACCTGCATTTTCAGGAACAAAGGCCACAGGCTCCTGCTATTTGATACCTACCGTAAGAGTGTTCACTGGTGGCTGTTTTTATCCCAAGGAGCAGATGTGGAGCTGGGCTTTGCTGTTGTGGAGTGAGTGGCGTTGTATCCACGTACGCTACCTGAGGATCCTTTCTCTGGGCAAGAGATCAGAACAGGTTTATCCACTGAAATTAGAATTTATCTGAATGAATACAAAGCAGTGAATAGCACAAAACTGTGATCGCGCCAGCCATAGCCTGCGTGGCTTCTTTCCAGGCAGCCAGCAGAGGAGTAGCGCAGCTGCTGCGACCAGTGACACTGTCAGCGGGTGAAGCTGAATCTGCCCGCGGCTCTGATGCACCTACGACACTTAACGGGAAAATCCTGCACGTATGCTAAAGACACTCATCTCGTGCTTGAGGAACGACACCAACTTAGCAAGTGTTTATAACGGTTGTCCAGTAAAAAGCAGTTCCTGCTGAAGGGAGGATGCCTTATCTTAAATAATGCTGGACACAAACACGGCTTTTTGTGTCTCTCGCCTTTCCTAGCTGCTATCTGCTGTTGCTTCACAGCAGTTTTTATTTTTCTCCTAACAGAAGCTCCCCAGCGCACTGGCGTGGTTTCTTTAAAGGCAAAGGAAACGTTTAATTTACAAAGCAAATCCAAAGCAGCTTGGCGAGAAGTTTTTGCCTTACGTTCAGTTAAAAGCGCAGTGTAGCCCTCACGTGCTGTGCCGGGGCTTTGGGTTTCACTGCGTGCGAAGCACGGAGAGAGTTAAAGCCTCTTGTCCGGCTGCAGCGTCTAAGTTTACATAAAGCCCCGTGTGGGCAGCGAGTCGCGGCTGCCGGCCGAGGACTGCCGCGCCGCCCGGCATCCGTGCTGCCCTTTTGTTGTCCTCCCCGCGAGGTGATGGATCGCGGGGACCGCGCTACCCCTCCGTAACGGCTCGCCTCTCGCCTTCCCCTCCCAGGCACCGCGGCAGCCTCGTCGACCCTGCAGCCGACGGACCCGCAGCCACCGACCAGCAGGGAAATAAGGAGAGAAAAGGAACGGGGCGACGGACGCGAGCAAATCAGAAGCGCGGCGCTCCCGCTGCAATGGGTTGGCTGGAGGAAGCCAACTGGCAGCTGCACATTTCCTTGCTAATGCTGCTCTCCGTGCACACCAGAGGTAAGGACAGAAGTAGTCAGCAGTTGTGACAGGGTGTCGCGCTCACGATACCAGCTAACCGGCGCAGCTTGCTGTAGGAGAACAGACTTGAAAAACGTGCAAGCCGGGGGCGGGGGGGTGGAAGTAAAATGTTACTCTTGCGTTTTAGTAGCCTGCCTGCATTGCGGGCAGGATTTTAAGAGGTATTTGCAGATGGGTGAAGTAGAAGGTGGATTTTTTTTGTTGTTTTTTTTTTTTTTTCCTGCGACTGACATTTTCTAGGGCGCTTTTCAGTGTGCTTGGAGTGAATATGCAAATGATGCTCCCGATGCACACGGTTTGCAGAAACTGCTTGCATGTTTGGGGATGCCGTAAATAGCAGCTCCCGGCACTGTTTCCTTTTTGATAGGATAGCTTGAGACTTTTTGTGCAGCTCAAAAGAAAGACTTTTAAGCAGTTGCATTTGATTAAATCTGCCTTGAGAAATCGCGGGTAGCTTTAGTTTATGCATTTTATAACTTCGTCCATTAACCCCGCCCCTTTTAACAGGGAGGATTTTTTTAATAGTAACTATAAACTAAGAAACATAGTGCTTGTTTAGGCAGGAGACTGAACTTGGTCAGGCTTTGGTTTTAACAGGAGAACATAGGAAATATCATGCTAATTATGAATAAAAAAGCCATGTTTACCTATTGAGAAGTACAATTTTGGCATAGTTAATAGGGGGCGGGGGCACTAATTAGCAGTAAGCAGAGACTGTGATAAGGTAGACTTTTGATTGGCGACAGAATCGTAGTAGCTTTATTAATTACGGAGTATTTGAAAATAAGAACCGTGTATTAATAAGTTTGAAATATATGTTTGCAATTGAAAAATTCAGTATGCAGTAGCTGAGTCGGTATTTTTGTGCAGTTTATTAACTGCTTGCAGTAGTGTATTGCTTCATTCACGTACTGTTGTTCTTTAAAGGAACTATAAACTACTTACTAGGGCTACTTACTGTTTTTAAGAGATGCTTTTGTGTCAGGTATAGTCTCTTCCAAAAAGCTGTAAATAATTCAAGGAAATACTTTTGATCGTTTGGCTTGGACGTCTTCATCGTCAGTTAGCAAGCTCAATAGCACACCTGAAAAGAAAAATAAATGTGCCCCACCAAGGAAGGCGGTTGTTTCTCTCCCTAAATTAGTCAGGTCCGTTTACTAAACAGTTAAACTCTCGGTGACCTCACCTAAAACCCGACAGTCTGGCGGTGAGTTTTTCTGATGCTTCAGAGGATTTTCGCCTGGCTTCCTAGTGAGGCAGGGGGCAGCGGGCGCTGCTGAGCCGCCGAGGCGGCGGGGGCGCTGCCTCTGCCCGTTTGCGCCGGCAGCGGCCCGCGCGGGCGGCAGGAGGGGCGCTCGGGGCAGCGGTCCGCGCACCCCCATACCCCGTCTGGCAGGAGGAGCAGCTTGGCGAAGGTCAGATGCGAACCTGAGATCTCGGTTGATCGTTTTCTCTTGGAATCAAAAGACCTGCCGAGACGTTTTATACCTAGCTCGCGACCTGCCGTCTAGACCCGCTTGCGGATTTGAAAGCCGCGTGTGAGGCGCAGGATTGAGCGTGCTCTGCGGTGCAGCATCGCGTGAGCAGGTCTTACAGACTGAGGGTGAAATTTAAAACCTAGTTGAAAACCGTTTGCTGGTACTGTACTGGCAAAGCGAGGCTCCTGCGAAGTGCACGCCGTGGGCGAATCACGGGCACAGCTGGCTGGTGGTGGCAATCCTTGCAGGGACCCCGGGCGTGCTGTCGGCACCCTCTGCTGCCGAACCGAGCAGTGCAGCTGGGGCTGCTCGTGGAGGGCTTCTCGCAAACCAGGAGCCGACTAGAAATATTTCTGGCTACAGCTGGAGTTTTATTAGTTTCTCCATTCCCTTCTAAAATTTGGGTGGGTAAATGCACAACAGCTGTGACACTTCCTTTGCGTGACTCCTTGGAAAACAAGGGGTTCTTAGGTTATCCCAAGAGTTATTCATGTCAAAATGAATGACTCAGTATCTAACTTAGTTCAGAAATGTGGATACTGAACTTCAGGTGTGTCTAAAAGAGACATGCGAAGGGCGTGCTCTTAAAGATGCTGGGAATCTTGGTGCCACGGCTGACCTTCGAGGAAGTCGGATGTATTCTGAGATATAAGCATCCGTAAGGGCGGTAGACAGATCTACAGAGGAAACGCAGTGGGTTGCCGCAAGATGTGCACAAAATTCTTGTTGCCATAAGAGACCAAGATTTTTGCCTCTCAACAGAATTCCAAGGACCAAAATTAGTATGCAGAAATTACTCCAGCAGATAAGATCCTCAGCTATCTCATCTTATCAACAGTATAATGACAAGAGTTGGTAGGAGACTCCCAATAGCTAATTCAAAATGTAGTTGCTCGTGCATTCACAGTTCGCGTTTGAATTATTTTACCAACTTCTTGTCAGTTAAGAGTCAAATCTTTTCTTGATACTTGAGCACTTGGATAAACTTAGTGGCCTGCTGAGCACAGGATTTGTGGCCTTCTGAGGACTGTTTGTTTCTTGATTGTGAGCACAGTGAGCGAGGCTTGCGCTGGGGAGCGCTGCTGGTGCTCTCCCCTGCTCAGCATCTTCCTTCTGAATAGCTGCGTAACTTCCTCCTGCCCTCTGGGCCGTGGGTCAGAGTTCCTTTGCTCTAGGCAGTTTCCAGGCTGGGACCAGAAGATATGATTGGAACGGGAGCTTAAAATAAAATTGAGAGGTCTTTGAAGGCCTTTAGTCCATGGCCCAGGGTGAGTGCAGTGGCCTTTTTGCAGCGTCTTCTAAAGCAATATTTGTTCTAACCGAAAACTTCTCCTGATGGTTCCATGTTGTTACTAGTATCGAAGACAGTTATGTCGTTAATGTAATGGCACTTTTGCAGTGGATGTTGGGCAGGAAGGCAACACCAGGGTTGGTTTAATCGGTCCCTCGACATGCCTACTCTGTTACTGATAAGTGACTTCCCTTCAGTCTACCCCAGTGCCTCACTGTTTCCTCGAGAAAAATAATTCATAAGTGTACTCTGGATCTTTTTTGCCCCAGTTCAGGCCCAGTTCTATTAGTGCAAGCTATCGGGACTGCAGGGGCTAAGCTCTTCCCTACCTTCTGCATAGATGAAGATTCAAGCTTCTCTCTTTAGGCAGGACACCACCAGCTTGTTCAGTCTGTCCTTTGAGGTCATACCTTGCATGTCTGATTATTCTTGCGGACCTCTGCTGCACATTTTTCAGTTTCTCTGTGTCCTTCTCAAAATGCAGAAACCAGATCTGAGCATAGGCTTTAAAGCTGCACCAGGATACAAGACCCAAAGGGTTATTTGCAGATTCTTTAGGCTGAGCTTCTGTTTACACACTCCACTGCAATGTTTGCCTTTTCACAGCAGCTTGACATGGTTTTCTCGCGTTCAGCTTGTAAGCGCCTGTAATCCACGGATCCTTTTTGAAGAACGGCTCTTTGGCAAATTGTTTCTTGATTTGTGCAGTTACTTGTGTGTCTGCGTATTCTGTTATACTGGTCTCTCCTGAATAGCGCCCCAGTCCTTCCCAGTCGTTTCTCCAAGTGCTTAAGAACATTTCAAATACTAATCCCATCCTCCAACTTAAATGCAGTCTTCTCAGCCTCGTATGAGCCGAAATTTTTATAAGCCAACTCTCTCTTTCAGTATCTAAATCATTAATGAAAATATGGCATAACACTGGACCCAGGGCAGTCCCCTGCAGAAATGCATTTGATACTGCATCCTTCCATTTTGCTGATAAGTCATTGAGACCTGCTCTTTGAGTAAAGAGAGTATCCTGCTCATTGTGCACTCCCTCACCTTACAGCCCATTCATCTAAACCATGTTTCTGTTGCTTTCTCATGAGCATGTTAGGAGAGGCAGCGTTAGGACAGAAACCTTAGTAAAAGTCAAAGTGTTTGATACGTCTGTTGCTTCTCTTCTGACCGCGAGGACTATACCTTGTCCTAAAGTGAACTTAAATAGTCTTTATGTGATTTGTTCCTGACAGACCTAGACTGGCAGCTGTTTATCTATTTGTTGTCTTCTGGATGCTGGTTGGCTGAATTTAATCTTTTTCTTTTCTCCTTTCCAAACTTGAGACCAAACTGTTATCCTACCTGAGGAGGAAATGCAGAGCAATTCAGTCATACTGAACTGCAGACCTTGTCTTCTGGATTTTGGACTGAGCGCTATTTAATGTAGTGCTTACATAGGTTATAAAATTATTTAACTATACACGCACACACATGCACTATGTATATAATATATAGTTATGCGTTACTATAATTGTATTATAGTTAGGACTAAGTTATTTAAGCCATAAGTTATATGTGCTTGAATCTAGACGTCAGGACATTATTTTTGAAGGAAATTTTCAAAACAAAGTCAGAAAAGCTAATCGTCATTTGAAAAGGGAAGCATAAATAAAATGAGCCAAAAGTTAATCTAATTGGACATCTATAAAAAATGCTTACTGAGCTGGATGATGCAAACTAGAGGGTCGTACTGTAGAGGAAACAGATGACAAAAACCTCTTTTTGGAAAAATTCTTTTCCATCCAATAATTGTAGCAAAGCTCAGCTCAAAACCGGGGGGGGGGGGGGGGGGGAGAGAAGGAAAAATGTTTTTGCAAAAACAAAACCATGCAAAAACAAAACTGTAGTTTTGACCCAAATCACTTGCATATGGCGGTGCATAGCTGTATCCGTCCTGTATGTGGAATGAAGTACAGCCCTTACACGTACTGTAAAATTGGAGCCCTATGGCAGGTCGAATCTTGGTTCCCTCCTGCCCATCTCACCCATATGGGATATAGGCGGGATACTGGCTTGACAGAGGGCTTTTCCCACCTTCCCGTACAGCCGTCGGCAGTATTCCAAGCAGAGCTGCGGAGAAGCATCTTTCCAACAGGCTGGTCCTAAACTGCTACCTGGAAATCACAGAGAAATCCCTTTCTGAATGAAAGGACGTAGTATTTGTGAAAAATATGGGAGAGAAGGTATGGGAGAACTGGGCAGGAGCCAGTCGTATGGTAGCCAGGCAGTGCCATGCTTATGCCTACAGTGCTCTCTGTTGGTATCGCTCAGCCTTATGCTGTGGGGTGACACATCAGCCTTTACAGCCAACAGATCCAAAGCCACAGGGGACTTTCAGCGGACCCAACTGTTAATTGTCGTTGCAATCTGGTGAATATATAAACCTAATGTAAAAAAAATTCCTAGGTATAATTACTTGTCATACAGTTCACTGCTCAAGGGATTTAGCAGGCAGTACTGTACTTTAGTTTAATCCAAAAAATTCGTGTTCACCTGCTGGTCTAGTTGTCGTCTGGCAAATTTCCAGGCCGCCTCCTCCCAATCGAGATATTTGCTGCTCGTCAGTGTGTTTTAACAGTCGTAAGCCTAGAAGAAAATGCTTGGACTTATGAGATATGAACTGATGTTATTTGGTCTGTTGAAAGCTGAAGGATGATTCAGAAAACATACGGATAGGTGACCTTTGGGCTGCATTACTTTAGAAGTAGATACACACCGTAGTTATACAGCATGCGTTTAAAGTAATAATTTTTTGAGTGTAAAATGATCCTGGTTGCCATATGGCAAAATACACTGAAAGTATGAATGGACAGGGCTGACACAGCTGTTAAATGCATAACCATGACTGTGTGTTCGGGAGTTTTATACTGCAGCTATTATGTGGTATCCCCAGCTATTAATCTCTCGCTGTTAATCAGCAATAAAAGCAACTTGCGGTGAGCATCACAGATGCTCAAAAACTGATCTCTTCTGTATCGTACCTGCAGGGACAATAGCAGTGTTTGGATCTTTCTTCCCTTATTCCCTCCCTCCTTGTTTTTCTGCAAGACACAGCTCAGCCCAGGACGCATAAAGCACGCTGGGCACCCACTTGGTCAGCACAGGAGTTATTGCTGCTGAGCGGCTGGTCCTCAGCTCTCTGGCCTTGACAAAGATACTGCTTTGAAGGCCGGACTTGTTTGCCAGTTTGGCAAATGCTCCGCTCCCGTGATTTCTGCTTGAATCCCGTTTGTTGAAGATTCATAGCTAGAGTGCAAAGTATTTCAGTGGACTGAAATCAGAGGTCTCATTCGTTAGCCAAAGTAACTGTGAAGTGTTAATTCAACGAGTTACTTACAGCACTTGTGTGACTTTAAATTTAAATGGTCCTTTTGAGACTGGCAGGATTACTCTTTCTCTTGAGCACTTTGCTGAAGTGGAGGCTTAGCTCCTTTTTAAAAATAGTAAGACTGATTAAGACCTTGCTTATCAAGAGCAAGGATTAAAAGAAAGAAGCGCATGTCTGTTTACTGGCTTCTAGTCGTAACTCTTTATAATGTGTCTCAGTATTTTATGCTGCCCACCAACTGTGAGGAGACAAATGTTACTGATTTTGATGACATCTCCTGGTTCGTGGAGATACTCTGCTTTTGTCACAATGGTACTGATGTTGCATCAGCGAGTTTTCAGGGTATTGTTTCAAACACAGAAAGTTAATGTAAATAGGACTAAAAATGCTTGCGATATGACTGCGTGTTATTCTTTCTGTGCTGAAATCTGGCATTGCATTAGCTTAGCCATGTAAAGTGCAGTCAATTCTTAGTGTATAAACATCCCGTGAAGAGGAAATGGAATATTTGTTGCTACTCTTTTGAAAGAGATTTGGGGAAATGTTGCTTGCTGTGCTCCTTGAAATAAATTGCTGATCTCGTCTGGAATAGTTCCACTCTCCTGGTGCGTCCCGTGGCCCTGCGATGCTAGCAGAAGGCATTTAAATAGCAAAGTAAGATGGGGAGTTTTTGACTTGTCTCTATATCTAGTTTGCTGAAGTCAAGGGCCTTCTAATTTCTGTTTTAAAATAAATCAATGAGCAACACAGAGACCTGCAGCCCCTTTAATATTTATTCTGTGCATTAATAATAACCTTGTGGGTTATTTTTGCTTTGCTAAGAAGACCACATCTGTTTGAAATAAGTCGTAGTTTCATAAGCATAAGGATATTTGTATCAAGAAAGGGTTTTGAAATAACTGAGTACCAAATGACCACAATGATTAACTCCCTTGAAAGAACCAAAAAACTTATCCTGGATTTGTCAATCCGAAGGAGAGAGAGAAGAGCACCTTGAAAGAGAGTGGCACCGCCCCTTCTAAGGATGCAGTATCCAAAAGGATGAAAGGTAGGAACAGCTAGGAAATGAAGACCTCATCATACAGTAGTAGCACTTAGTGTAGCAAAAATAAATCTGCTGAGACAGGCATCTGTCAGAGAGAGATGCCAGCTGTGTTTGTGGATTTTACGCAAGAAGTTTTCCATTGGAAAACTGAGGTATTTTGTGCTTCCTTGGTTTCATTTAATTCTAATTGTTATCTTAATTCATTTAGGACTTCTGTCACCGTCTCTTTCTTACTGCGTTCAGTGTTTCTTTCATTGCTGTTCTGAGGAAGTCAACACAAGGAAATACGAAGTTTTGACGAACGAGTAGTCTGAAGGTGTCTCAGAATATATTCATTTTGCTCAAATATCCAACAGCATTCCTTAAAATGTAGGCCAGGGTTTTTTTTTTCCTTCTGGTAGTAGTCTGTGTCAAGGGTACAATATCACTACGTAGAGTACCTTATGTGATTTGAGCTTTCTGCCAGTCTTGCAAATACTAAACTTTTGGGGAGAGAAGTAGTAAAACATAATATTTCATTTGTTTATGTTGTTTATAAATGTTTGATATACCAGTGTCAGAGTCAGTATTTGTGGTCACTGTTTCTGGAATGAGTGGTTTGAATAAAAGCTAAGCAGTCTGCATGAACATTAAGCATCTCAGAAGCTCATGTGAATACCACTGCTATAACCGAACCTGTTTGAGTGAAATGTGTGGTTTCCTGTCTTCATTTGAAAAAGTGTTTTTCAGGCTTACTGACATGCATCCTGCAAATTTAATTTTCATAAATATTTCATCTCTTTCTTATGCTCAATTTAATCTATCAAAGCCACACAGTGTAGGAGACATCTGGGATTGTGCTTAAGCAGCTGGGTTTCATTTGCACAAGATTTCTAGCAAATGTCTCTTTCTTGCCAACCACAGGATGTCTTGGTGGTGTTGCAGTAGCACTGGGAAATTCAGCGTATGTGACAGAGCTTCGGAAACAAGTGCTCCTAATTTCTTTCTTTTTCTGGGTTAGTTACTGTCCAAGCTTTATGGTGGACAACTCTGCTGTGTGCCTGGTCAGTCTAAGCAATAAGGCAACTACTACTATGTTTTGGCAGAAAAAGCAGCAGTAGCGTTGATTCCATTTTTTTGACAGTTATGGCTTTCTGAATGTCCATGTAAAAAAATGGTGTGACTAAAAATTAAGCTGTAGGAAATCTTAGTAAGTGGGCCTTAATTCAGAAAGGGAGGACTTTAAACGCATTCAGTTTGCTGTTGTAAAGGCTCACTCTCTGCGGAAGTTGCCGTGCTCTTTGCTGCCCACAGCAACTTCTCTAGGAGTGAACCTTTACAACAGCCAGCTACGTTTTCCTTTAAAAGAGGGGCGGGGGGCACAAAAATCATATTTTGAAATTCTGAAATGTAATGATTAACAATCCAATGCTACATGCACATATGTTGCAATCGAGCAACATATGTATTATAATTAAATACATGGTGTAACACACCACACTCCTCTGAACAGAACATCCTGTGACGTGTGTAAGTCAGCTTCGTCTGCTTTTGGCAGTTTAGTTTTATCAGAAATAAAACGCGAGTGCAAGTATCACCGTAGTCTTTTTCCTCACTTTTGGCTTTACCTGAGTTTGTCTTGGTTCCTTCTGCCCAAAGAGATGCTGCTTCCTGTGCAATATTTGAGGCTGTTGTTTACAAGCTAAGATGTCTCAGCACCAATTATGCAGCATCTTCATACAAGAGAGAAGTATTTGATGTCGGGTTGACCAAAAGGGAGTCCTCCTGCGCCACGCCATTCGGGTGGCCTGAATGGCTGTCTCCCCGCTTCCCACTGCAGTAGAGTAGTCTCTTGGGATTTGCCCTGATTTACTCCTTCAATGCAGATTAGCAGCTGGAAGCTGAGCGAAACTGTATTTTTCTATTTTTAAAACTGAATGCATATTGATGAAATCAATATCATGTTATACTAATCTCTTTTCTGTTGTGACCAAGCAACAGGCGAAAGCTCACCTGTTAGGACACCATTATTTATTTATTTATTTTGTTCCTCTTTCTGGCTAGGCCGTCAAGCCAATTCAGTTGTTGTTAGCATTTCTTCCGTTAAAAAAAAATACAGGAGCTGGGACAAACTTTGGCTGTGGCCTTAATAACGGAAATTGTAAGAAGCGTCTTGCAGCAGATAGCGCAGTTGCAGCAGGCGTTTTAGCTGGACAGCGGGGATTAAGGTGGTGACCTGAGCCAAGGGGGGCAGCAAGGAGGTCCCCTCATGTACCCAGCGCGTGGTAGGTTTGTCAGTTTAAACAGAAGCGGCCTTTTTGTGTGTTTTTTTTTCTTATTTATTTTGATCCCGTGCATGGAAAGCTAGGGAATATTACTGCGTGAGAGTTGGATTACCCTCTGGGTTTCATAGCGGCAACGAAACTCACAGTTTTAAACTGTGGATGAATTTAGGCAATAAATGGCAAACCACCCAAAAAGATACTGCTGCCTGTGGACGTGAAGGTAGTACAGACCGAAGTTGCTGGAGAAGTGCCTTTTTATCGTGGGAAAGACGAAAAATAAAGAGCCGTCATACGAAATCAAGGCTGAGGAATAGATTTTGTGAGTGGAGCACTTGCACTGGAAATAGCGTGGCCCTCATCTGAAGCAAACGCTAGGGAGAGGCTTGTTGGCACAGGAAAACTGGGGCATGGGACTATCGCTCTCCTTGAAATACAGGTGATGGTATAACGATTCCTCTTTGGCAGTGGCCATGTTAAATTTGCATACATTTACATGTCATTTCGATTACTGTCTCCACGCTGCCATTGAGAATTATAATTAATGTTATGATAGTTGTACTGGGTCCGGTTCCCTTAGGAGTGGGTGTTTCCCACACTTTTGGGGTTGACCAGTCAATGATTACCAACACCACGGCTGTGAATGGTATTAAGACAACACTATAGGGTTTTTTTTTATTTGTTTTTTAATTCTTCTCTTAAGCTGATACAAAGTAACTGACTGACTTTTCTCTGGGGCAGAAGGAGATGCACTGAGCATGAGTTGAGGAGGATTTCAGCTGGAGTATCTCTTGTGATTGCACTTCTCTGTTTTTTTTAAATATAACTTTGTACCTTCTTCATAAATTACTCAGAAATTCTTCCTTGGTGGGGTTGGGAATGCTAGACTGTTGTTAGCTCTATGGATAGCACTTGACTTGATGTACGTGCTTTGTTTAATAGCAAAATAGTAGCACCAAGGAAGAACAAACTGAATCTCATAAACAAATAAAACAGAATGCCACAAAGTTATGGAAGCTCATAAAGTGCCTGGACAGTCATTTATGTGAAAATCTAACCTTTGTAGCTAAGTCCCTTTTTAGCTCCAAGAAGCGGCTGCCAAACGCATTTCCCTTGAAATATGTTCATACACTAAACTATCATTCCACCACCAAAAATGTGTTAAAATCAGCTTAATGAGGCATCGTTCCTTTGGTACCAGATATGTTATTTTATGTCTGTTTTAGGTAAGAGAAATAAAGGCCTAGTTGGTGTAGAAAGAAAGGAAAATAAATTCCGTCATTAAAACACGTCGTGTTTAAAAGGTGAAGAATCTCCTGATTTCCCGCAAGTGCTAAGGGACATGTTTGTAGATTCTTCTGTGTATTTAAGAGCAAGTAGGGAATGTAATCTGTAGCTTTACAACCTTAGGCACCAGAATCCAACAAGAACGAATACTCGCACCTTTATATTTTTACGTTCTAGTGTTAAGATGGCGTTGTCGCTTTTGAAAAGCACCCTCATGCTTTTGATGGGCAAATGTGAAATGGGTGGCGTTTGGAGAAGCATCGTACGCTTGCCATTGACATGTTTGCAAGCAGTTGGCAGGCAGAAAAACTGAGAACTTGTGAGAAAATTACTGTGTATGGTGTCCCCCGCTTCTCCAAACGTTACGTTTCTACTGATGAGCAAGTATGTTCCGTATTTGGCTCTGAAGAGCAAGAGGAGCGTGTTCCCTTTGGTTCTGTAGTTAGGTTTAAGTGTTAAGTTTGACACCTAAATGATTTTTCAGAGCTGACTAAAGATGAGCTAATGTTTACTGTGTTTTTGAAACTGTTGGCTAAAAAGAGGAGAGAAAAATTTTTCGTATTGCATGATAGACTTAATGACTTTTACATGTATGGTGTTTATCAGCATGTTATCACTTCTAATATGTGGACAATATGAGGAAAAAGCGCCGTCAAGCCCACCATTGCAACCGTTCAAACTCAAGAATCTCTTTTTTTTTTTCTTCTCCTTTTTTTTCCCTCCAAATTTCACTTGCCTGTTTATTGTTCCTTCTTGGCAGTAACAGAAAAGGGAGCCTTCCTGAAGGAAATAATACAGCCCAGTTTTCTGAATATGCAATTTTGTGCTCAGTCCCCTAATGACCCTTTAAAGGCATAAAACTGGAGTGGGAGTTAAAAATCTGAAGTTCATTTTGCAGCATTTTAGTGTAATGCTACCTAGATCCACATCCATTTTTTGGATCCAGATCCATAAAAGTTCTCTGGCTGAATCAAATTCAGCTGATTTCAATGAGAGTTAGGCACAAAGACACCTTTGTGAATCTGGTCTGCTCTCTGTTTCACCTTCCCTCCTGTAAAATGAAAATAATAATAAAGTCTGACTCCCTAGGGTAGTTTATGAGAGACATTAATTGGGAGCAGCTGTCTCTTCTAGTGACAAAGGCCATAGAAATATGTATAGAAATATATGTAAACAGCAACAGACTGTTGCTGCTCCATATGCTGGACCAAATGGCTTTCAAAATTTTTGTAGTCCTGTGGCAGCCCACTTAGGCTATGAGCTAGTTTCATGTTACGTGCCCATCATTTTATTTCAGTATAGGTTGTCATATCAAACAGATTTCCACTGCAGAATGGAAGAAAGAGGTATTTTCATTCATTAATTTCCCTGTCTCACAGCCAGCATCTTCACTTGCAGAGTGAAGGTGTAAGGCCATGTTTCAACCTTATCACAGTAGGAAGGAAGTGGCAGAGAAAAGATGACTATCCCAACCTCAGGAGTCCAAACTGGATCTGTTAATCTGGTTTCCTGCCTCACGGGGACCCAAGGATGTAATCAAGCTCTTACTTCACCAAAAATATTAACTCTTAAGGAAAAAAAAAGCATGACATTTAGAAAGGCTATTTATAGATCTGAAATGGTGGCAAGTCTGTGAACATTGTCAGGTAAGTTTTATGCCCAAAGTACATAACATTACAAAAGCACAAAACGGCCTGAAAATAGTGGTGCTAAAGTTGTATCTGAAAATTAGAAAATATCTATATTTATGTTGCTTATGCAACCTTCAGTTGACCTCTGTGCATATGCATTACTATGCAGTCTTTAATTACATGATAACATACTGCTTTTTCCATTGGACCCCTGCTTTGTTCAGTCCGCAGGACGGGCAGCACTCGCTTAATGAGTCCCTATTCAATATTTTGTTTTACTTGCATTGTTCAATGTGTGAGCGTCGCCTTATTTACTGCATGCTATTCAAACCCTGCTGAGGACATAATTATTAATTTCCTCGTGCTTTTTCCTGAGACAGCCATCATTACAGGATCTGCATGTTCATTAAGTTCAGTCTAGTTTTGCAGGTCTCCTGGTAGACAAAGGGTATCTGTACTCCCGTTTTGCAGAAGGAGCACTGAGGCAGAGGACAGTTCAGGTTGGAAGAAACCACTGAGGCTGTGATTTCACCGTTGGCTGAAACCAGCCTATTTTAGCCCGCAAGCAGGAGGATATCCCTTCCTGCTGTTGATCGCTCTTCCCCGTTGTCTGGTTGTTTGGTCCCGTGGTCTGTCCTGTTGTTGGTTGGACTGTCTCTTTCGGTGGACGTGCGCTCTTAAACCTTTTGTTGGCTGGCTTAAACCTTTTGTGAAACTGCACCGTCCTTCTCCACGTGCTTGGTTTGAGGTGTCTGGGGCTTGGTACTTTAGCACTTACTAGAGTTGCAGCATGGCTTTCCTGACTTCGGCGGTCCTTGTGAGTGCTTAGCACGCTTGCTGATTAGACCTTAAATAGTCAAGCAGGGACACGTAGAAAAGTGGGGCAAAGAATTAGAGATCACCTGAGAAAAGCTTGGTTTAAGTAGTTCTAGCAGTTTCACTGCTAAGTAGTGCTGGGACAAATAGGACCCAACAAAGCATTTAGTTGCATTACTCTGGAGTTATTCCTTCTCTTTTCCTTTTCTTTAATCTTTTTTCTATTGATGGTCGCCTCTCTTATCTACCTTTTAAATTTCTGGCAAAAAAGAATTCTGCAGACAATAATAAATATCCTTCGCTGAACAAACCTGCACAGGTAATATTAATTCGAGCGTTTCTTGAGTAGGTGGGTGTGCGATTGGCAATTTTGTAAGTGTGCTTTTAACATAGTATGTTTTTTAGTAACTATTAACGCTTCTGAAAGAAGCAAACTGAAAATAGAAGTCCCATCCTGTAGCACGCAGCTCCATCATGCCAAAACTTGATGCTGCGTGATGACCACGCAGAGCCACTGCACGCAACTTCTCCCTTGAGCGAACAGAGTAAGTAGCACAAATAATAGGTTGCAAATCTTGGTGTGTCTAGCACTTGGAAAGGATAAGACGTTTTGCCAGGGGCTTGCAGAACGGTTTTCTGCAGAGAGCGATGAGATGCAGCATACCAAAGTGCTGTGCTAAGCTATAGAGAAGCATGCGCATTTTGCCCCCTGCTCACCCAGCTGCTCTTTACTCTACCCTGCCTCATGGTCCCAAACCCGTTGCCCTCACCGAACGAGTTTTGTATAGTTTTCACTGCTTTGGTTTCCCAACTCACTTTTGTTCTCTGTCAGGCGCTAGCAGTTTTTCCTCCGGTGCTTGTTCTCAGCTTTTTTTTTTGGCCCAGATCAGTGTTGGGTATCTCCATCCGTTCTGACTCCTCATCAGATCTGCCTGTATTTCTGAGTATTGGGATAAACAACGGCGGATTTGTGCTGTCTGCTTGCTGCTTTGTTTCAAACCTGCTATTGCTTGGGGCTGGCAGGAATTGCAGTTGGTGGAAAAGTTGGAATATGCCTTTTGTGGGTGAAGTTTTCAGGAAATCCCACTCTTCAGATCTGTGGAGTCTGAATTAGTACAACCTGGGGTTTTTTACAGGCTTAATTACTTGGTCAAACTAGGGCAGGTTTTCAAAGGAGCAGCAAAAACTGCACGCCTAATGACAAACTCTCCCACTCATGGGTAAAGGCTTTTTTGAGAGAAGGTTAAAAGAACCGTTCATTTCAATAGGAGGGAGGAACTCGGTGTCTCCCAGGATCAGGTTATTATTTGGATGGTTTTCGTATGCCTATAAAGCCTAATGCCAGCTGGCAGAGATTTTTTTACTTTGATATCTATTGCAGAGTAGAAAAAGCTGTTTCTGATGCTGCTAACGTTCAGCTGTCGGGTGTTTTAACTCTGCTTTTCAGGGAAGGTATTTGCTTTGCTCTTCTCTGCCACTTTGGTCCCTCGGTTCTCAGGAAGGAATTTTTTACTCAAGCAAAACACGGCCTTTTCCTGTCAGCAGCTGGGGGAAGGAGGATTACGTTCTCTAAACAAAGCTCAGGCCTGTAGTCAGGTCTCTCTTTTTAGAAAGCCATAATAATCACAGGGCAGGTTTTAGGCTGAGCATTCCTGCAAGACACCTGTGTGCGCTTCCCAAAGCGTGAAGCTGTCCTCACAGCACTATGCGCTCCAGCCGTGTACCAGGGACTGACTCTGCAGAAATTTCCCTGAAACACTGTAGATAGCATACCATAAAGCAATTCAAGACATTTCTGCAGTGTTCCAAGTGCCTGCTATATGTTTCCTTAAACCCTTGGAGAACGGCTATGAAGGAACTCTTTGAAGTTGCATTTTTCCTCCCTTTTTTGAAACATGCTTTCGCCTTTACAGATTTTCCCAACCTGCATATAGCATTATTCGTTACTAAAGAAATGCTACCGCTTGGCAGCTTGATTCCAGCAGAGTTGATGGCTTTTAGCATGCTCTTAGTCCCCTTTCTTGTGCATCGCCATTGTTTGTCTATTTATTGTCTACCTTCACTTTGCACTGAAACTACTGCTGTCCTCCTTCCCCTATAAATTAACGTTTCAGTTGTGTGTGCACACACATTGGCAGTTCTTTGCCAACGCAAGTCCCTCCAGCAGTGCATAAAGAAGGAAGAAAGCAAAATTGTACTGCTCTGAGAGCCAAAGTCCCATACTAGCAGAAGCTGCCATTCGTAACAGATCCCATGTGTTGATTGCGGATAAACACCGTAAATTACGTTGTTTGTTACAACGTCATTTTGACTTATTTGGAAAATTTAGACAATTTAAAAATTAAGCAGTTCTTTTTAAATTTCAAAATAGTACCTACTGTTCAATCTTTTGGGGAAAGGAGGTTGTACAGATGGAACTGAGCATCTTCATAAGGATATCGCATTAAATAATTAAAAATCTGGAGACAAATGTGGTACGGCTTATTTTACTTGAAAAAGACTTATTCTTACTGTCATTAAAATAGTCTCAGAGGAGATTAGAAAGCATGGACAGAGAAACAGAGCACTTTTTAGTGTTGCTTTGTTCCTCTGGAATTAAGCTATTATGAAGCCAAAGAAACTTACTGCTGAATCAGGTTCAGTGAACAGTAAAAGCAAAATATTTTTTAATTCGGCCCAGGGTTTGCTACAGCTTCTAAGTCTCCAGAGTTAAGAAAGAGCAAAACATAGTAGTCTCTCATTATTTCCAAACGTTCGGTGGCTCTTAGAAACAATTCCCCCCCCAGTTCCTTGGCATGTCTTCAGCTGCAAAGCTGCAAGTGTGTGTGTGTGTTTGTGTTTTGTTTGTGTTGTGTGTTTTTTTTTTTTTTTAACTTTTCCCTCCTCCTTGGTGATAACGGTCTTCATTTTGGACTGTCACCGAGATTAATACCACGCTCAAACCATCTCTCTTCAGGTTCTGATAGAGATGCAATAGTGGAAGCTGAAGCTTTCTTAGTTAAAGCACTGTGAATGGTGGAGCTACTAGTTTGGTGGGCAGCTACGAGTCATACAAAGAGTTGACATAATACATGGTTTATGAACATTAGTTTGAAATATTTTACTTTAAAATTATTTTCCCCTCCTTTGTTTATTAGGTTAGACTAGAATTTAAAATGTTCTGAAAGAGGAAAAAATGGAAATGCTTTAAAAAGTTTTGATGGTTTCAAAATTGGGGGGGTGGATCAATTTTCGAGTGAGTCTTTGTTTCACACAATGTGCTTTTTTGGGTAAATTTATAGAAGGACAGACTATCAGCCTAGAAGGAAGTGTGAGGGGTTGTCTGATGTTCCTGGTATCCCTCTACCTGAAGGCAGGTACAGCTGTACCTAAGCCATTTCTGACAAGTGTTTGTCTAACTCATTTTTTCAAACCGCTGGCCACAGAGATTTGTTTTGGTACCTTGTTAGGCAATCTGTTCCCGTTCTTATTTAGGCTTTCAAAAAAACATGATTTTCCAAATGTCTGCGTGAGAGCTCTGTGTTAAAATGTTAAGCCTTTATTTCTTGTCTTGTGCAAGTACACGTGGGGCAACCATGTGTTTCATCTCTCTTTGCAGAAACCTTTTACTTGTTTCAGGGCTGTTATCATATGGCCCTTGTCTCTAGACTAAACAAACCCAGTCCTTTTAATCTTTCCTGATAGTACACGTTTTTAAACGTGATGGTGCTTGTTGCTCCTCTCTGGACTTTTTTCACAAGTTCTCATCTTGAATGATGGTGCCCAAAGCAGGACGCTCCGGGAGAGACCTCCTCAGCCCCGAGCAGAAGGCTTCTTTTCTCTTGTCTCACACAGAACAGTCTATATATACGTCTGTTATGAAGCCTGCTTTCTCATACAGTATTACACTCATGGCTTGAAGTCTGTGACCCACTATCTTAACGCTGCAGATCTGTGGACTGGCCGGTTGGTCTCCATGTGGCGTTCGTGCAGCAGATTATAATAGTTCATTGTTTGGATTTGTCCTTAGCAAATTTGTAGTAAAACATCTCATGTGGAGCTGTTACCAATGCACCTTTTTAGTATCGTTAATGATGTTTTTACAAATCATATAGTTTGAGGTCAGACAGGATACTGTCGTCTCTGGGGCAACATTTAAAAACACAGCAAACTTGAAAATAAAAACCGTGATTTGTAACATCACTTAGCTGTAGCCAAATTATTTTATATTGTGTATGATTATTATAAACAATACACTTTATGGTTTAAGAATACGTAGCTTCAGAAGTATGAAAGAGTGTGGTGTCCATGCGCAGCTTGTCTTGAGTACCTGTGAAGGAGGGGTGATCAAAGCAGGCAAGCACGAGTGAGGCAGAAGCAATAACACAACTAGTGTTTCTTGAGACCTGGTCCTACTCAAGGACAAGGTCATTCCAAATGAGTCACACGCCTGTTATTTTCTGCCTCCAAGTGGTGTAACTCTCTTGTGTAATGGAACAATATTTTCTCTTTTTTCTCATTTTTGTTTGTTTTTGGTTTTTGAGTGGAGGTAAAATAATCCACCATTATTGCAGCAGTCTTGTTACAGGTGATTTGGGAATGTGATCCTTTAGTCCTGGGATGTACTACTAGATATGGTTTGTCAGAGCCTCAGCTTTCACTTAAACTGTTCAAAATGTGAAAGAAAAGTGTGAGCTGTGAAGTGATGCTCCCCCAAGCTTGTGGCCAGTGGGAAATGATGCCTGACTTGGTCTACGTGTTTTATTTGGAGCTAATTCAAGTGCCAGAGATGGCAGCCTAAACTTTGAAACCCATGAAGGAGATCTTTATGTCGAGACATACACATCCTAGGTATTTGATGAGTTCGGCTTTCGTTTATCTGAAACGGGGAAGTCTTTGGTTCTCAACTGTGGGCAGAAAACGCTATAGTAGCGTAGCGAAGCTGGGCTTGCAGGGCTGTGGCTGACCCCCAGCACTGCCCGTCGCTACCGTTGGCTGCCACGTTCCCGGAGTTGAACGGGAACGTCGCATCCCCAGTCTGCTCAGATTGCTGCTCCCCGCCAGCGCAGCCACCCCCGGCATGGAGGCAGGCTGCCGTCCTGCTGGCTGGGGAGAAATGGGCTGCGTGGCTGTTTCCTATCAGCCACAATTTCACATGTCACTATTCTCACTAACCTTTTCAAGTAATGCGAAGAGTATATGATTGACATCTGAAACAACACATTTGCTCCTAGTAGCAAAAACTAGACCCAGAGTAACTTATTGTAAAGCTCTGTTTTTACCAGACAGCAATCCATATTGAATCTTATTAAAGTCATGTGTTCAATTTTTTCATAATTGCCCCCATTCAAACCATGGCAGGCAGCCAATAAAGCACTAAGTGGAAGTTTCTGTCGGTCCACCTGTCTTTCTGTAGCTAACGAAGTGTGCCGTTTTTTGTCTTGTAGACGTTACACAATTCATTGTCAGAGGAACTTGTTATATTTAGACTTAAAATAAATTAGTTTTAGACAAGGCCAAAGCCATTCAACTATACTTCTTCATATAGTAAGTCATGTATTTATTATACAGAGTGACACATTAATACTTTGTTTGGGTGGAGTGCTTATTCTTAAACGAGAACAGGCAATTCTGGTTCTTGGCCGTATTCATCTGTTAAATATCCTAATTAAAAAGGACAACATCCTGAGCAACATGGGTTTCAGTAAGGGCACCCACCAATCAAGACTGCAGTCTCTGCTGCTTTGGCTCATCAATTATTTGGAAGCTCTTCCCCTGCAGGGGTTGCTCTGTTTTTGGACCCTTGTCCTCTGCCAAAGCCCAATTTACAGCTGCGATTCCTTTTACCATGCTTCAAACCATAGAAATAAGTCAGCGATTGCCTCTTATAAGCCTAGTTTGAGAAGTGGGACATTAATCTTATGGACTTTTAGGAAATAAAAGTCTTTTTTTCCTCCTCCTTCCTTCCTTTTTTTTTTTTTTTTTTTTAAGTGGACCACTCCTGATTTCTATAAATAACAGATATGCAGTTTCTCAAACCTGTAATTAATTCGTAATTGGAAGCGGCCTCAGGATCAGAAACTGAACTCAAGAAGAAGCAACACTGACAAAGCGAAGAAAAAAATCTCCTGCCTTCTATCAGAGCAATTCATCTTGAAAATTTTCTTTGCCTGCAAGGAGATTGGCAAAGACAGATGTTGCTTCATCCTGGAAAATGGCTCCAAAAGAGATCTGCCTTAATCTGTAAAAAGAGATGCTTCAGTGATTTTATTATAAACAGTAAGTTTAGCGCAAGTGTTTTGGATTTTCTTTTATTTCTGCTGTAAAATTCAAATCTGCTGAGGAATATTCCCAGAAGAGAACGAGCAAAAGGGCAACTTTGCTTGCTAGCCATTTGCACTCACATGCTTCTGGATGATCTGAGACAGTTCTTCCCTCTAGATGAGCGATCTGATAATAAGATCGATAGCTTATTTTTGGTGCTGTCCAAACTGTCAGCACCTGATTTCCTTGTCCAGCTGGTTTGCGAGGAGTAAAGTGTCAAGTTTGGCTAAGCTTGAGGGGGAATAAAACTTGGTATCCCTTGGATCAACTTTAAGCTTCCCTTCTTGCTGTTACAAAGAGTCTCTCACTTTTATAACTTGGCTGCTCTCTTGGAAAGCTTTCTCTGATACCTTTTCTGTGTTCATCTTGCACAGAAAGAAGCAGACAGACTCTCTGTTAGGATCAGCTTCCTCCAGCAGGGTCTTGTTGCTGTTTTAGACCTTTGTTTTGAGACTCTTCAGTAGAAGTGATTTTTGAATTACTCCAATTCAAATACAAGAATGCAGCTCGCCTTTCTTTTTTATATCGCTATCTTTTTGGTGTTGCTGTCGAGCAAATTAAAAAGGCGAGGGGGGAGAGGAAAGGAAGAGCTTGCCAGCGGTTAAATTCCTATTAGGGCTGGGCACGTGGCTTGTATCAGGCAATTGGGGATATGACTTGTCCTTTGGCTAGTGTATTTTTTGATTTTAGATGTTTTTGCATGCTGGATTAACTCCCGTGACCTGGTTTTACAGAGTGAACGTAAAGGTGATTCAGACGATATTAGACGTAGTCAGGATTAGCTCCTTTGTTGTTTTGGCTTGGAAGTATAACCAAGGTGATCGTTTACTATGGGGTAGATGGGACACAACACTGCGGGGTAAGTTTACACGCAGTTCAGTCTAGCTGCTTGTTTGAGCAATTCAGAAACTTGTGTGTTGGTTAAATCTGCAATATTCACATTTATGTAGCTTGCAGAAGAAAATGAGATGTAATCGCCCATCTCTGTCTGTGCATAGGTGTTCATATTCACTTGGAAGATCTAGGTTTAGATACGTGCATGCTAAGTCATTTGGAGAGTCAGAGGAAGACCTCCCAGCATCCTGGTAATCTGTTCAATGATTTGAAGACTGAGCTGAACACATTTTTAAACACTAAGATCTCTTCAGTCTATTCAGGGATTGGAAAATGGTCTTATTATCAAAGCAATGTAAAGGGGCCTTAGTATTGTATCTGATTTTAACCGAACAAGGATTATTTGTCTAAAGTTTTTCACACGGCCTTACGTACTGCTTGCTTTCACCACAATAATGCTCGCTAAGATCCCCATGTTGTTTTAGCCCTTCCGAAGGAAATGCCAGAGCTTTGAGTTTCATTTTCAGCACCTCGCCTAATATATCTCACTATTTCTATACACTTAACGTGTCTGTTCACAAACATACCTCTCAGCGTCTTTTCAGGGTACGAGAACTGGTGATAGACTTTGGATTTGAAGGCTGCACTTCTGTCAGAGCATACGAGATGGAGATGAGGACTGAAGCCTCATTTTAAAAGACACACACAAGAGCTGAAAGCTCAAATAACGAGGCCCAACAGTCTCTCACCCAAAATTATGTAACGCGTTTGTTTAAACCTTTTGAAATCACAAAATGTGATCTTTTTTGTTGTACAGAGTCCCAACAAAGGGCAGCATTCTCTCCTCAAGTACAAATATCCCAGTGTACTGTGAGAAGCCACAGGCAGGGTTTTGCCTGAATTAATTTCAAGTCTACATGCTCCTCTTTTCCTTCTGTTTATGCATAAATAAACTTCTGGGGGCAGGAGGGTGGTTAGGGAAAAGGAAGTCTAATAGCCGTTTCACCTCTGATCTGTAGAGCATGGAGGTAAATCCCACGGCCAAACACTTGCAAGTAACCTCTAAAGCACCATCCCTTAGCACAGAGCCTTTCTTCTCTGCTCCTTCGCTACTGTTCTTGACAGCCTGGGTATAAGAGACAACGTAAAATTGAAGTACAGGCATAACTCTTTTACAAAGGCAGAAATACTTCCAGTGCGAGTAGGTGCCATTTGTAATGCTATTATAATGAGTATTGTAGCCATAAACCTCCATTTTAAGGTTATAACTTTCATTTAAAATTACATACACGAAGGTTAATGTCTGAGCTGATGAGTGAAGAGATGCTCTTTGTGGAAGGTGCTTGGCAACATTTAACTCTCATTCTGCAAGGATTTGCTTCGGTCTTCTCATATTATTCCATGGGGAATAACTGTCTTACATTCTTATCCTGGCAGGATACAGTAATGTGAAATGCAGATCTCATCAGAGAATAAGGACTTTGGCATAATTTGGTCTCATTTGCGGGGGTAAACGTTTATGAAAAATAGTACATTAGCCCATTCAAGGTAAACCTATAAATTCCCTTGGGCTTGCTTGAAGCACCAGTCGCTACAGCCAGTAGCAATTAGTTAAGATTTGCTCCATAAACTTTGCATGTTCGCTATCTAAATATTTTTCTGTATTAACAGGAAAATCTCCCATAGAAAGTATCAGAAGATTGACATTTCAAACACTAAACGTTAAAAAAGCAGCAAATACTGGAGTTGTAGTACATTTTAATCCTAAAAAGGTATTTGATACTCTCAAAATTTTAATGAAAAGTAATTTATATTGACTTAAATAGTGACCCTGCCAGGTGGGCTGAAAACTAGGCAGGAAAAAAAGGAGTAAAGAGTAATAGTTAACAGTAGTGCGCTGTGTTGAAGCGCGCAGAAATTTCGTCCTTGGAGACTAAACCACCTTTTACCCTTAAAAGTCCAAATTGGGGATGAGGCACGCTGCCAGAGCTGGAAAGCTTTTCTTACGCCGTGTAGACTAGTAGGGACTTCATGCCTCAGGACTGCCATTTAACCGATGCTAAATTCAGCTAAGATTTGAGGCTAAAGATTATGTCTGTAGGTGTTTTACTAGCAAATGCACACGTTCTTACTCTTCAGCCAGTCTCCGTGCAGGGCCACACAGCGTTTAAAAGCTTTAATAAGCAAATCCAAGAGAAGCAAAGTCAACCTTCACGTAGCAGGAGGTTTTGAAAAGAGTTGAGTGCTAGAACGTGGGGTTTGCCACAGAAGTAAGGCTGTAAGAGAATGCTTTCCTCCCTCTTAAAACACCGCTTTCCCCTGATTCCATGGGAAATATTTTGCGTGTCCTCTGTGATACTTCTTATCCAGCAGGGTTGACCCCAGCTGTGACTGAAATCCTTGTTTTACCCTCGGAATTTAACCATTGATGTGGAACTGTAGCCTCATTATGTATTTTAAAAAGAGAGTGGTTTGCATTTAGCCTTGTGAAAGTCACGATTACTTCTAAATGAATTGCTGGTATCTTGGTGAGATCAAACTTGTGAGATGAACTTGCTAATCAGGGATATTTGGAAGTAGTACCCGGCCTGCTGTGACAAAGTCTTGAATATTGAAAGGAGAGTGGAGTGATGACGTTTTAACTAGGACCCAACACGTCACACCATTTTCAGGTCTAAGTGGGACTTTTTTAGATTTCTATTACAACTCTGTGTGTATTTAAGCACCTCTCTCATTATTACGGTGACAAGCGTCTATAGGGAATTCCTATGAATTTTCTGTATGCTAATTCCCCAGCATTTGTACTTTTGAGAAAAACCCACTTTTATTTATTTTATTTTATTTTTTTCAGCCTAATATTTGACCTTAACATCCTACTAAAATTCATAGGTAAAACAGGAAATTCTTCATTAACTTTTGCATCATTGTCGCTGGTTTGCTTCCTAGAAGTCTGGACAATGATATGGTTGCTGGAGCTGAGTAAAAATGTTAAAAGTATGCAGAAGAGCAGAAAAATGTTGGTTTTCAGGGACCTGAGATATTCACGTAATTGAGCTACATTTAACTAGTAGTTCCAACTAAGTAAAAGCAGGATTTTTGAAAGTTTGTCAAAATAGTTGGATATGTAATCAGTGAAACATAAAGATTTCTTATTTCAAAATAACAATTTCCATATAAACATTGACCTAGCTTTAAGTAAGAACAGTAAAAACACAATGATTTCCAGAAGTAGCAAATAATCTGGAAAAGAAGTTAAATACTTGGGGATAAACAAAATGTGTTCAAAAGGACATTTGCAATTTTGTTGACAAATTATCAGAGGAAATTTCCAAAGCTTATTTAAGCTTATTTCCACTTCTTATTTTTTGTTTAGTCACCATATTTGAAAATTCCCAATGTGTTTTCTTCTGGCTTGGGCACCCATGTTTTATTCCCCCGCCCCCAAAAAAAAAAAAAAAAAAGGGAAAAGTTTTACAGTGGTGGGTGGGTTCAACGGTATAACACGTAGCTTATGTGTGAAACGAGATTGTGAACGCTTTTACTGCTTGCATTGCAAAATGCCTCAATGTTTCTGCATGAAATCTTTTTCCATCTTCCGTGTCTCTGGCGTTTCCTCCTCTTCATCGTTGGTGACGCTAAGTTCTTCAGGGAAAATACACTTGCTCTACCACATTTAAAAAATTATTTTTAATTTAAACAAAGCATCTTCCACACTAGAAATACAAATCACTTGGTGGCTTTCCTCAAATAGAACCGTGCAAGCGTCTCCTCCTCTTAGTGCCCCGCAGGAGCGGCGGATACTTGCCTTATAAACAAACAAGGCCCCGTGGAAGCTTGCCTGCCCGCCTGCAAAAAATAACGTACACTAAAACCGGGTAAATAGTTTACATCTCCGTAGGCCTCTGGGTTGTGTCAGGGAGCTGCTCGTTGAACGGAGCAAACGCGCCGCGGCCTGAACCGGGGGGGAAGACAGCTGTGTCTAGGGAAACGGAGACTTTGCACTGCCAACGAGCTCTCGTGAGAGCAAACGTCTGCAGGCGCCCGGCTGCTGGCGAAGTGAGTTTCTGACCAAAAAGCATCATCGCGGGTGGCTTTGGCAACAGGTGTCCCAACAGTGTTTGGAAGGTTTTGAGAATTTCAGGAATTGGGTCCTTTTTTGGTTTATAAAACGCAAGCAGGAAAGGGCTCGTTTGCTTCTAAGTCATATTCTTGAAGTGAGCTAAAAAGCATGAAAAGGGACTAGTGCGTCCATGCCATGAGGGCAGAATATATCTTCTGTCCTTCCCTGCCTGAATCTTAGGTGTCTATCCAGCGTCCATAGCCAGTGAAGAAAGAAAGATGTTTTAGAAATGTTTAGATGTTTTAGCAAGATAGGTCCAAAAAAGGATTGTTTATATCTAAAACAAGGTATGTGGGAGGAACGGTCCCGTAGAGTTATCACAGTCTTTGCTGGCGAGTGAGAAGCTGACTAGCTTTTTGACAGCTCAAATTAAATGAGAGGAGTCGTCCCCTAAATCTGCATTTTGCTTTGTTTAGAGCTTGAGCCAGTTGTAAATCTGATCTGTAGGGATTATTTTGCTTAGATTTCCTTTTTTTTTTTTTTTTTTTTTTTAAAACAGTAATCCCTACAGTTTAGTAAATCGCACCACATGTGATTTGAGGTGGAAAGATGAGTCAACAGCCTAGAAAATGAGGAGGGGGGGGGCGCACCTGCTCCTCTCAGACTGCTGAGGGATTTGGAAAGGGGTGTTCCTTTTGGTTGTGGTTGGAAAGAAGAGCTCCCTAGCTGGGGTCATTCCTGGATGGAAGTAGAGCCCTTTGTCCTTCCCCTAATTGCTGGGTTTGAGAAGATCTGACAAGGGCTAATTGCTCGAGGGCATTGTCCTCCATTTCTTTTCCTTGAATGAACCCCTGGCAACCTTTTATTTAGATGAAGCTGTGTTTGCCTCTTCAAAATCCCTGGGCCGCCTTTATTCAAGAAAGGTTGTCCCCCACCTGCCATGCAAGTCCCTTGATGTAATTTCGGTGAGTTTGGTGACCCTCCGTTCAGGCCAGTGGGAAGGCGTATTGAGGTGCCCTTCTCCCGGGAAAGCTGGCGAGGCTGGAAAGGTAACACCAGCATGTCCATCTGTATTTGCTGGAGGAGGAGTGTATCAATGGGCAGCTTACCAGTGCCAAGAAAAATCAGGAGGGACATGTTCTCTGCGGGCAGATGATGTTTAGGATGCAAATTTTCTAGTGCATCTGTTTTGCAAAGAATTCTTCTTGGTTCTCACCTCGATATATGATGTGTGACTCATGGTACAATGGTTATAAAGGATTTTTTTCAGAAGGAATGGCTTTTTCTTTCTTGTTCACGTAGTTTGGAGTGTAAAAGGTCTCTCAAAGAAGCATGCAAAAAAAAAATTAGGGAAAGAATCTGTTTTACTGGACTCTCTCTGGATTGTGTAAGAAATACAACATACAAAGGGAGTAATTTGATTATGCGGTTTCTTATAAGCATGTCTGAACAGCATGGGTTTTTTTAGTTTTAATTTGGCAGTATTTTGGTTTGAGCTATTCTGATAGAATGATCTATATAAAGTACATCTGGTCCTTGCTAGAAGTGCACTGAGCCCTGTTTTGCCACCATCATTAAGGGCAGAAACTCAATTTGCCTTTGGCAGGAAAAAAAAAAAACTCCCGTGAATACTAAGAGGGAGCAGTTTTGTAGGGGGAAATATTATTGCTGAATTTGAAAACCTTTTTTATTAGTGAAGGGAATTAGAAATACGATGCTTGAATACTGTTGTTCCTAATAATCCCTTTCTGAATGGGTGTGAGATTTTCAAGTAAAGGATTTTGATTTCTTCCCATGCCTCCCTGGTATTTAATGTGCAGCAGAACAATGGATGTGAAAGCCAAAAGGGACTCTATAAATCTTTTACAGTGCATGCTGGACTTGGTTTCACCTTCATTTTTAACAGCATGGCTCAGTTCATCTTCAGCGGGAGCAAAGCTCTAGGTGAGAAAGAGGGGAACTAGTTCAGTATATAAATTTTTTAATTGACTTTTTCCGACTGTCAGAGAGAAGGCATCAGGATCGCTGCTCATAAGAGATCTTGCATTGAAGTGCTAGTGTCGTCGGAGGTAATGGCAAAGCTAACGTTGCTTTCAGGAGAGTCAGAATTCCATTGTCTAGCTTCAGGGTATTTACTAGAGTGAAGATTTAAGATCATGTCGTGTCCTAGGAGTTTACACACAGTTTACAGAAATCACTGGTTCTCTCCTGAAACGTAGCCAGCTCTGGAATTTAATCAGCTCAATTTAATAGCTCACATGAGCAGGACTGTTGGGGGTAAAACCGAAGAGGTATGGTTGGTCTTATACTGAGTGTGTCATATCCTACTGAAACTGCAGCAGGCAGGATGTAGAATAAATTATAAAGTGCTAATTCAGTTATTTTTGTATGTAAGTCTTTTTTGGGCTACTTTGAGATGGATATCTAACACCCTTCTTTAAAGGTACCTTCCAGGGTTTGTTCATTTCTGACATTTATTTTCATACAAGAAAATCTGTTGCTAAGTAACGAAAATATGTAGTTGATTATGCAAAAAAAAAAAAAAAATCCTTTTTCTCTCAGATTGTATTCTAGACTTCTCTGGAAATATATTTCTTAACTTTATTCTTTTAAGTAATTATTAAAAGGTTTGTTCTTCCTTCTTTTAAGGTTAGATGGTTAGCATTTAGTACAATAAGCAAAGCGAATAGCCTACCAACGCTTCCCAATCTATAGGCTTGATGCTGAGGTTCAGATTAGTTTTCTTGATACAAACCAGCAAATGAAGTATGTGCCCCACAGCTCAGTTCTTAAACAGGATCCTACCAGCATAAGCCCCTATGAATTTGGCAAACATTAGTCACACTTTCTGCTGCATTTCATACTGTCATTCTTGTGTTTGTGCCATCAGTTTTAAGTGCAATTTTCGGGAAAAAAAAGTAGACGCTGCGGACGCGCAGATCTGCAAGTAGAGCATTCGAAAGAGTAAAAGTGGATAGTTACGTCTAAACGTGCTGTATTTTACAGAAGAAAATTATGAAAACTGCTATTTTCTGATGTCACACCTGCTTAAGCATTTACATTGATTTGCTGCTGAATACATTAGTGAATCTTTTAAGTTAGTTTCCTCAGGCGTGCTGGTAACCGAGGGCAAGAAACCTGTATTCTGTGCTGTGGCCCAATCAAATGGCCTTTTTTAAAGGATTTTTCCCCAGCCCAGGCATGGAGATCAGCCCAGTTCCTTCACACACGGATGTGGTATTTCTGTCCACCATCTTTAGTCCAGGGGGGAAAGCTACTTGGGAAAGAAAAGCAGCATAGAAACATTCACTATTACACGAGTAAGAGTTAGTGCCGTTGTATGGTCATCGCATCCAGCCTTAGGAACTTGTTTTATCCTTTTGCTTCTCCATCGGGCTGCAACGCTGAGATGACGCTTGTTGGATCCAGTATGGTGCCCACCCAGGAAATCGTTCCTCTCTTGCAGAGGTCAGCAGGGAATTAATTTAGCCCCGGGGCGTTAAAAGAACTGCAAGAAGAAATACAAGGTTGGGGTTGGGGGGGAAAGGAATTTCAGATGTCTTTGTAAGAAAATAATACTCCCTGTGTATTTTTACAGAATTTCCAAATACTTGTTGATCAGACCAGTGTTCAGGCTGTGTAGCATGGAAACAACCTCTTATTTGTCAGAGATTTGACCACCAACACATTCTTCAAGAATTCCGCTATTTTATAGAAGAAAGCTAACTTGTGATTATATTTTTTTTTACCCTATATTTGGCATCTCTTCCCTTATATATTCTGATGGAAAATGTTGCACAATTCACGCATTTAGTTATGCTAACAGTATTTATAGTAAGTTACAGTACATTACACTAATGAAGAAGTTTAATTTAACATCTTTACCTAGCTATAAAATAAACTATTTCATACAAATGAAAAGTTAAAAGCTTGGGAAAATATTTTTCTTTCTCTCAGAAATTACACAGCATCTCAGCATGAAACACATATTTGCTGTAGGCCCCTAGTTCTTATTACTTGGAGTATTTTTAGAGATTGACTGGAGCTGAGAAAAAAGAAACTTCAGTTGGATGACAATTTCCATCTTTTAAAATAGCTAAAAAGAAACAGGAAAGAAAAATAAACTTTATTTTGATTTTTATTTCTTACCAATGTCGCATGTGCTTTTAATGGGGATGAGAAAGGGGGGCAGGTGCCCAAAGGCCAAGGAGGGAGGAGTGGGAGTCGGATGGATTTGACATAAATCATTTAGGAAGTGGGGAGGAAGCAAGGGAAAGAGCAAGGGGTAAAAGATGAGCAAGTGTGTAAAGGTGTAGTTGGGAAGCAGCAGGAGCGAGGGGCTGCAAGAGTGGTGAGACGGTAGAGGAGAGTAAAAGAAAGGCAAGTGAGATAGACTGATAGTCAAGGGGAAGATAAGTGCGGGGAAGAACGAGGTTTTGGAAAGAAACTTGTTTAGCTTATTTTAAAAAAATCCATGGAGAAGAAACAAATGTAGAGAACCGGATTGCAAAGAGAAAAACAAGTTTTCAAGTGCATAAAACACTATGGAGGAACGTAGTCTGAGGGAAAACAGGCATTTAAAATATGAAAGCAGAGATAGCGATTTGAGGGAAAGACGAATAAATCACAGGAAGCATTGTTTTATTTTTGTTTTTAAAGGGTGTAAAATATTATAATCAGATTGTGCTTTTCGGAGTGGTAGAGAGGGCGTAAGGCGTCGCTCTGCCTGCGGTTCGCGCCATGCAGGCACCCGAGCGCTTGCACTACCCACGAGGGTAGTGTGAGGACCCTGGTTTTCGTATTTATATTGCTCATATTGACACTGTCATACTGGATAATAACCAACTTTTTCAACACTGCATAGTTTCGCTATTTTGACTAATTCATTTTGACAAAGATGTGTTCTCTAACTCTTTGTTCCCCCAATCTGGAGCCTTCGTGGGTTATTTATTTACAATTTTGCTTCCTTCAGAAAACCCCTCTTGGCTTAAGGAGAACTGACCAAGGGCAGCTGATGCCTGGTTTGCCTTCTCCCAGTGCTCTTGCCTGCGTTTCCTTTTCCTAGGATTCTTATTCCTGGTGATCCCTCTTGGATGTTTGTGCGTTGAGCAACAGTCAGAAAAATCTATGGAAAACAAAGCACTGCTTAGACTACTGTTTTCCTCAGGACAACAGCAGCTCAGGGTAGCACTGGTGCTATCATTCCAGGATGGTTATTACGCGAGGTGATTATGATAGGCAGAGATCCTCTGGCTGCCTCTCTTTCCTGTATTTTGTTATCCTAGGCTATATTTGGAGTTTCAGAACGTTCAAGGTGCTTGGGACGGGGCGGGGGAATAAGAAACATCTGTCTATGGTATTTTTGTGCCAGTCCTTTAATAATGATTTTTGTCTGCAAACCCGAAGCACTTTTAAAAGAATATAATTTTTTTGCATCAGTGATTTGCATATGGGCAAAACGCATCCCAGAGCCTCTGGGACAAGGTCCCATAGTTAGGTAGCGGTCACTTTGGGAACAGACTCTACTTTTGGTTTCTACATGTCATAACCTCACTTTTATGTCACACCGCTTTGTGGGTGCCTGAATGCAGACTAATACCTGTGCTTTTTTTTTTGGCTCCGAGATAAAGCTAAGGGAAAGCATGCTGAAATTTTTCAATCATTTTAATGGCAGTGGATATTCACAGTAAGAGAATCCAGCCTGTGTGATCCCGCTGAAGGCAAAGGACTTTGTCTGGGGAAGGATACCAGATCATTTCAGGAGCACGTGGAATTACAGGTCCAGGAGAAACACCTGCCTTACACGGGGATACTGTCCTGTTAATTCACCTGGGCTTGCCTGGTAGCTGAGTCGAGTCGCTCATAAATCTATCAAACCCTGGTTGGAGAGTGGTCGCCTTACTCTGTACTTATTTATGGGGACGTAACCGTTCTCTTAATCTCTGTGTCACAGTCTTTAGGGACGTGACTGTTGTATGATGAAACTGAATATTTTTATTGAACCTATTGTAGTAGAATTTGTAGAACCTATTCACGCCAGCAGACCTGAATAGGAGAAATGATACTGGAGAGAACATAAAAGGACTTTTTTTTCTCTTTAGACGGGCATAAGGGAGTGCAATATTACCAGAAAAACGGCTTTGAACAATGCTGATAAAGAGGAGGTTTAATGAGGTTGGGGTTGTTTGCGGAAAATTAGCGCGCATTAGGGTAATATTCCTTCAGGGAGCGTTCCTAATGCTGGCAGGAATGTAGGGGGCAGGATCGGATTCCAGCGTAGCCGTGCAAGCTTTCCGCTCCCGACACGCTTGCACCTGCGTGTTCGCTTGTCCGACCTCAAAGCTGCCTTGAAAAGCTCTGACATCTGGAAGTGCAAGGAAAGATCAGGTTTTTAATTTTTGTGACCAAAAAAGGAATCATCATCTCTCAACGCTTAGAATGCTTTGTATTTTACATCTTTTTAAAGGATATGGAAAACTGTTTTGTGAGTATACTGTGAGTTTTCTTTTTAACTTACAATTGTACTACACTAGTAAAAAGAACTCATAGCGGTATGTCCGAACAGATGAGTAGCATTCACTAAAAATTTTGGCTAGTCAGCCAGGGCTCATGAAAATAACTTCATACCCTGTTGCCTGTCAGGAGGAATGTCCTCCTTGCAGGTGCGGATTCGGGCACGACAAGTTGAACATTTGTCTCATTCACACAGGTCTGTGATAGCATCTCATTTTCAAATTATAGTGATGTGGAGACAAAATATAAATACTGTTCGGCACAGATTTCCATATTATAATGTTATACTTCAAAATTGACATCTGCGGTAGTAACTTGCAAAGTTACCTTAAGTGCCTGTCATTTGCATAGCTTGGAATTAACCGCTTTGTAATTACAGCTTGATTTGTACTTCTTTATCAGACATCTCAGAGTGGTTAAGCTACGTTGCTTATGAGCTTCCATGTCAGTAATTTCGTGGTATAAAATTGTGCTTATTAAATGCACAGATTTTCCTTTTTGGAATTTAACAGTCACTCACTTTGGCATCTGTAGCTTATTTCTTGCAATCTACTTAATTGAGTAGCTTCTCTGTTTATCTTAAAATGCAGATAAATGGCTTTCAGAGCAGTGTTTATAGCTTAATAGTTCCTGAAATAAGAGTCAACATTATCTGCTAGACTCTACTAGTCATAACTAATGATCCCTCTGCTTACACTGCAGAGCGAGTAAGGAGACACTGAACTCGAGAGAGAGCAAGGGCCCTGTGCAACGGGAGGATAGTTTGGATGTGGTGGCGCCTAGTAGACAAGGCTTTCGTGGCTCACTAGTGTTAATTGGGAACCAACATTTGTCCTCGGCCACCTCTAACCTCCTAGCACTGAGCTATTCTTCCGCGAGCACGGATACAACCCTGAGGATAAGTTACTGGCACACAGTGGTCTTGCTTCCCTCTTGGTTTAAAGTAAATAACATCAGTTTACTCTTGCATTTGTTTTTGTCCATCATTGCCTGTTTTGCAACATCTCTGCAGAAATTGGGGATATTTTTAGTGTTCCAAACGTTGCTGGCAGCGAGCCTAGAGGAGGCATTGTGTTGCGAGCTGAGAGAGGATGGGAAAATAATTAGGCAGCTGGCAATTACTGCATTTTGTGCTAGGTTCCTTAATGACATTTTAATGTATTAATGAAAGTAAGATGCCTTTTTTATATTTTCCTGACAAGTCCTTTGGCTTGGTTCCTGTATGTAGGTGGTAGGTTTTACTTTGTAATAGGGTTAAGTGCATGCCTCAGGAAGAAGAGAGAGGGAAAAGAAAGGAAGAAAAAAAGTATATTTAGTACTCATAAGAAATGCTATATTGTTATTTACCTCCAGGAAAAAAGTTGCCTGTTTATCCACAAAATTTACATGACACAGGCAGCAACAACGCCTTGTGGCCTCCAGCGTTAGTGGTCTCCTATATTTCCACCCGCTTGTTCATACGATCTTTTACCGGAGATCTTGTACTTGCTGAGACTACCTGTAAGAAGAGTATTTAATAGAAATTGCAATTGTGGATGTTGTTAGGTATCTACCTTCAAGAACTTCTGCTAAGACAACATCCTGGCTTCATATAGGCAATCAAACAGCCAGCATTTGCTGGCTCTGGGTGGATTTTAACCAGTGATACAGAAAGGAGTCTCCATACTCAACTCCTAGTCTTCATAGCCATCCAATCATCTGTTTTGAAAATGAATTAACACAAAAACATTTAGGTGAGTGACCTGTAAAGGGAACTGTATACTAAAGGTGTTTCCAGTTCAAGAAATTTATATCAGTCTTATTTATGCTTCCGCTCTCACATTTTTAAATTGTTTCTCTGAGCTTTCCCATTTTCTTAAAAACAAGTTTTAAGCTTCATATTGCAGCTGCTATACAGCAAGCTGCTATAGAATGCAGTCTGTGCAACTCCAAACGCCGTGCAAAGGCCACGTTATACAAAGAAAACAAATTCAATGTACTGCTTACGGTTCTGAAGAAGTTGCTTTTCGACCTTCACATGAAAAAATAAGTGGGTAACGTAGGGTTAGAGCACTTGCCTAGGCTATGGAAAAAGCAGGGAGTAATCCCTGCTCTTCCATAGGCTTGTAGTTCGACCTTTGGAGAAACCACTGAATTTCTTTGCCTTTGGTTTTACTGCTGTGCTGCCAATTTGTTGAGTTTGGGCTCCAGTTCCCAGAGTGTCACAGCCTGGGCTGCAGCTCAGTGCAGAGCTCAGGTGAGCACCTGCTTTCCCTTCCCATGTCCACCTTCCCTTTCTACCTGCCCTGCCTAAAGGGCCACTTGACTCATTCCAGGCTACAGCTGAAGCAAAAATCAGCATATTGCTGAACAGTCCAGTGGAAAGCCTGGGCTCAGGTGTGAGCCTGAGCTGAGTTGTGAGCTAACCGGATAACCCTGGGGCTTCTGGGTCCCAGCTCCCTATCTGTAAAATGAGAAGCTGCTGGGTGGCATGTGCTGCAGTGGTTGGGTCAGGAGAGAAGGACTGCTCTGCCTTATTTCGGTTCCTTTATGGTTACTACATTACATACAGAACGAGAACTGGCCCAAGCCAAACCAAACGTTTCATAAAGTTTGAGGTGATTTGGCTACCTTTGTAGTGCATCTCAGCATCCTAACCGCGTGCGTCCTAATCCTAGGAGGGGAGTTCTGGAAGTATGGAAAAGGAGAGCAAAAGGTAAGGGAGGCCTCTTTCTCCAGTAGTTACCCAAGATGGCACAAATCCAAAAAGAAGACGACCAGGTGGTAGGCAGGATGCCTGTAGGAGAGAGGAAGAGGAGGAATGAGATGACTGACAAGAACGCCACTATGTAGTTCAAGCAGGTGTTAAGTCGGACCATGTTACAATACTGTGTTGGCAGAAGATTATATACCATGATTTTTTTTTTTTCCCTGTGGTGCACATGATCTTGTTAACATAACCCAGTAGTTCTCTGAGGCAGGGACGTAACAAGCACAGACCACACAGCATGGAGGAGGAAAAATTCAACCGCTGCCTCTGGTAGCAGAGGGTCATCTGCTAGTATCAAACAGGAGCTATAAAGGGCATGTGTAAGGCTGCTCGGAAAAAGGAAACACAGTATTTACAAGGAAAATAGATGAACATTTTTTGAAAAAGCAGATTTGAAGCAACTCAGTTATAAGTTTGATGTGGATGTTACATGAAGTCTTGTTTCTAGCCTTCTCCTCTGTAGGTCAAATTGAATATCCAGATTCCCATCTTTGGCTGGTTGCGCTAGGAATCCCTTCTGGTTTCACTCAGCATCCTGAAGAGCTAGCCCTTCCACGTTAAGTCAGTTAAGACTTCCTACAGCTCCAGATTAGCTTTGAGCATTTTCTCATAGGAATATTAGCTTCTCTGAAACATATATTTTTCCTGAATAAAATACACGTAACCTGATTTGTGGGAAATAATCCCTTTGGTAAATGACAACAACAGTAAACTTTCCAACAAGAAATTGAATACATAATTTCTGAACATGCAGCTATCTGTTATTGTCGTTACTAGGTTCCAAACCTAGAATTAGATTAGATAGTGATGGAGCAGAAATCGAAGTATCATTTTGTAGAGAAAAGCATTAGGTGCAGAATGCTTATAAGCATGTTCTGAATGCAACATCTGATGTTCTCAGCTGAATATCAGAGGGAAGAAAGCTGATTAGTAACAGCGCTATAAATCAGCTGTAGCAGTTATATATTAGCTTGGAAAGGACAGGTGCGCTAATTGTTGTATTCAGGATGTATGGTATACAGAATGACTGTGTTAGCTGGAACATAGATCTACTCCCAGATTACTTTGGCTTGCATTAGCGTTGTAATCTAACTAAATTTATGAAAAAAACTATGCTTTTTTTAATAATAACGTTTTGTTATATACCTGTGCATATCACAATTAGGGGGAATTTTTAATGGTGTTTAACCTGTAGGACAAATACCAGGATAATTGACTACTCTCAAGTGTAGTGTCTCTACCTTGGAGCGGAACATTAAATATCTATGCAACAAGGGACAAGATCTTCCTCTTCTTTGTATATAGTTTTCCTGACGTTTGCTATTTGCTTTGTGACCTACTGTTACAAAAACTATGTCCTGGTAGCAACTCGAAGACCTCTTTAGTGGCCCTTTCTCCCCTGAAAAAGTCACAAATCACTGCTTATATGCCACCACTTTTAAATCAACTGCAGTCTGTTTTCCACTGGCCTACAAAGTAAACAGACGGAAGCTTAAAAAATGTTGAAACCTTCTCATGACTGTGCTTGCTGGAAAACAGCAGTCGAGGCAGATGATAAGTGAGTGCCAGGCCAGTGCAATGTATTCCTCATCGCAGGTAGCTGAGCACTTTCAAAGGGGTTGTAGAGCTAAAGGCACCGACTGCAGCGTGCGTTTCATGTACAAACCTTGGAAGCTGCTCTTAACCATCTGGAAATAGTTAGGAATTCTGTATTGCTCAGAATCTTTGTTTTCTTTATAATGCCAAGATTTCTTTTCCTTTCACCTTTCTGCTGTCATATCCTACGTAGCCTGACTATTGCTTTGTGCCTGAAATAATAGTGTTTGCCAGCTTACAATCAAAGGGAGTACTGAGAGAAACAGCTGAGCTGTATTAGGCAGCCGCTGTCTGGGCTGCATTTTGTTACTGCTGAATAACACATCGCAGGTGCAGGATTAACCCGGCATGCGGTGCTATGTTTTCTTAGTGGACCCCCCTCCCGCCCCAGCAGCTCTTGGCCTCCTCACATGACTCTCATCTTGGGGGAATCAGGCAGCGACATAACCAGCCTGCAGAAACCGAATGTAAGTAGAAGGGTTAGCTTTTTAGCTCACAAAATACTGGCTTTTCTTTGTTTAGCTATTTTTTTGTTCTTTTCTTTAAAGCGTGGGTAGAGGAGAATTGTAAAGCGCTTTCGCAAAAGGAATAAGAGTTCAGCGGGTTCTGACAAAAGGTCAGAGAAGGAAACGCGTGACTGCAAAAAGCAGCTTAGTTCGAGCACCGTAGAGGTGCCGGGCTGTGCCGCGGGGCAGCGGGCCCTTATCCCGCGTGCGTTCTCCCAGCTCGCGCTCTCCTTCCTCCGCTGCCTTCCCCCGCGAGTTACCCTAGTGCAAACACCAGTGTTTTGGATGCGTTTTGTTTGGAGTTTAATCTGACCCTTCTCTGGGGCCACGTTTGAGATTTCCAATTGATTTTCTGAGACCCCGATGTCATAACTTGTGCTGCCTACATATTTAGCAGCAAACATTCAGGTGTGTGTGGTGTTAGCTGAGTTTTGAGGAGAGAGGTAGGAGATTTCCAGAGAAGATATTGCAGGTAGGACAAAAGTTGTCCTGCTCCCTTTTGATGTGGAAGCAGAGATTTTTTTAGAAGATCTGACAGTAAATTAGCATTCAGCCTGCCAATGAATTTAAAAGGGTATTTTTCTCTCTCTTCCTAAAATGTGCTTTTATATTAATCTTTGGCTTTGAAATTTTTGATGCAAAACATAAAGATTTTAGTAGAGATAGTAATTACTCTGATGCCATGTTTGTATTTTGGGGATGAATTGTAGAGCTGGGACTGGTTATAGTCTTAGCAATAGACATCTTTCTGTCTAATTTTTCAGGTATGTGGCAAGGGCACAGTTAGCTTTATTAGCTAAATTACTGTATACATATGTCAGTAGTGCTTTTTGAAACGTTGCATCCATGCGATACGTTTTAAACATTGATTAATTGAGAAAAATCCTCAAATAATAAACTAATATGTTCTCACCTTGTTTAAGGCTAGGTGCTGAAAAAGACCAGTTTTATCATATTTATCCAGAATGTTGTTTCGTGCTTCATGCTGCATAGACAAAGTTGCAGGAGAGAGGGTCACCCAAGCCTTGAACACTGCTCAAAGAGCAGTCCACGTAGGCTTGAAGTTCTAAAGGTGTTTGCACCTAACTTTTCTTCCCTTGACTTCAAGACTAAAAATATAGCTACGCTCTGTATTTAGGAAGATGTGCCCATATAACTTTGCCAAAAACACAAAACAGACCAAAAAACAGCGGAGCTGACAGCTGGCACCTTGTCTTCTGCAGAGGAGCATCAGAAGCCCAAAGCCAGGCAGCGGGCCAGTTGTGTATTTGAGGGTGGTGTCATGAGATGCAGGTTGGGCCTGCCTCCTTCGCACGCGAGTGAGCTCAGCAGATGCACTCAAGTGCTCTGACACAGAAGCACTCTTAGAGAGCATGAGCGCTTCAAGAAAACCATACCGCTTATGTCTGTGGTTAAAATTGATTACTGTTGTTTTGTGCATGCAGTTAGTTTTGGTTTGCAAGAAGAGACATTTTCCTCACCCTTTAGACATACTTATTTGCTTTCTGTCAAAGTGAATAAGTCGATGACACTTTCTGTTCAATTCAGCCACGTTTTCAGAAGACAGGTTTTGTACCTCTGCTCTCATCTCAAACACAAAGGTTTTCTTCATTGCTTACTATTTCTACACATGCCGTTCAAATCGCTATTCAGTGTGTGTGGTTAGTCCAACAGTAGCAGTAGTCAAGTCAATTTACTCTCTGCTCTGGCAGCTGAACAGGGCAAGAATTTATACTGTCACTTGTTGAATTACTTGAAACACTGGTTGGCCTGGAGACTTGGCAGAGTGGCATTTGCCTCAGGGAAGTCAAATTCTTGCAGATACTTGTGTGGTTCTTTCAGCAGCTGAGTTGAGGAAAGTGAGTGTGTCATAAACGTGCATGACTTGGAGGTGTTGATGGCATCTCCCATGAAATAAATGATGAAAACATAGCAATCTGTCCTTCTACTGGACAAGCAGGCACTTGAAGAAATGCTGGGAGGGGAGGTGGTAGAAATAGATGATTTGGGAAGCGTTTGTGATAAGCTAATCGGTAAACCAAGTGTCAGCAAGTTAAAGACAGACATGCATAAAATAAAATACATATATTTACCATTAAAATAGAGCGTGCTTGTGCCATTACACAGCTATAGTAGTTTTCTTTATGTAAGTGTAATGTGTGCCTTATTTACTTCACTCTTAGGAAAAGTGAAGTATCTCCAGTATCTCCTATCTCCAGTAGAACTGAGGAAGGAGTCTGTAAATTATTAAGTGGTTTGCTCTTTAAACTCAGCTGAAGATGCATCATGTCTACTCAGGAACAATCAAAACAACATGGTTAGAAGGACCTTGGCACCTCCGAATAACGTTGGCACTGGGTTTTGCAAGTGTGGCACATGCTAGTCATATTTTAATATACAGGTACAGTTTCTGATGTTGGAATGAGAAAGGGTAGTTGATATTTTGAACTTCTGGTCAGTATTTTATCTTGACCACTGGCATGGTGCTCTTAGGTTTCTTTTCATCAGAAGAGGGAAGAGGAACGATGATGTCTTAAATGCCCCTAAAAGGTGCTACAGGGCCAAGGTCATCTATTGCTGTTTCTCTTATATGCCATTGTCTTAACGTGTTGGTCAATCTGAATATCATCTGAAATGAGAAGTAAAAGTCTATAACTTGCCCACTGCAGTCTTTGATGCTTTCCTGAAGATCAGATAGCAAAGCACAGTTTAGTAGCAAGAGCTCCAGATTGCATTGCTTACCTGTAATTTTTTTTTCTCTTGCATTCAGGAAAGTTGTTGAGATTCTGGTCGTACCGATGCTTGTATAAGCTGGTGGTGGTGGTATTCAGCGTCTGCTGCTGGCATCTGCAAGCACATGTAGGGATCTGCAGCTTAAAAACAGAAATAACTACTTTTGGTCTTTAATAGTAACCCTTCTTTCTCTCTTTACATGCGTGTTTTCTAAATAGGGAAACGTACCAGCCACGGCACCTCAATGCTTCCTGCATGTTATTGAACAGCCAGACTGCTCATCTCACATCCTCGTAGCTGAGCTTCCATTCCCCCTGTCAATCAGTTGATGCTCATAAGCACGAGGTGTGGTTTTACAACAGGGCCTTGGGTGGCGTAGTTTGAAGGGACTTTGATTACGTTAGCTAGAAGTTTTCCCAAAATGCAAATAAGGAAAAGAAGGGGGGGGGTGGGGGGGGGGGGGAAGATCTGGTACATAAAAACAACAGAGAGAAAAAAGGTCTCTTACCTTTAAAGAATCTGCTTCAACATTTTCACTGAGATAGATAGTTAATTTTGTTTCCTGTCATAAGGAGTAGAATAAGTTCTTTGAAGACCTGAGGCTGTTATTTAATGTGCCTTCTTATGCTGCAACTGTTCAGAAGCTTAACTTCCAATTTGAAGCCATCCTCTGGAGTAAGAGTAGGCATTTAATATGTGAACCGTATTAAACAAAATGATATCAAGTGGTGCCACCACCATAAACTTGATTTCTGCATGCTATTTCGCAAAGCTAGCCTGGTCTGTGTCTGAAACAAAAAGCTGGAAATATCCCTTTCTAATTATTAAGATCTTGAATAGTAATACTTTTGGGAGAATAGAACAGAGGTGATTTAGCTGCACCTCTCATCTCCTGTGATTTTTTTTCACGTGTACTCTGTTTTGACTCAAAATCCTTTGGGGGAATAAAGTCAGAAGAGTCTCATTCTCAGATCAGATCTTGGGTCTCACTTTAGTGTTTGTGAATTATATGTCTTAGTATTCTTTTTTTTTTTTCCTCCCCTGGTATGCCCATGCATGCATCAAACAGTAGTGCTTTTTGCAAAAGCATTGGCAAAGTTTTTGTTCATTTTGAACGACACAAGAACAGTTCAGAAGAGACTATGGCATAGGTAGCTCCAAAGCTCCAACACATGCTACTTATAAATTTATTAAAAAATGTGGGTTTTTCTAAGAGACTGAGATATCAAAATATTTCCATGGATTTCTAGTGAGGATGATGTGACACACCTTTTCACTCATCTCCGCCAATGTTATAAAAGTTTTACACTGAAAATGCTTTTCATTTTGCATGAAACATTTAGATGGAACCAAATGCTTAGAGACTGTAGAAGTGAGAGTTTTGATAGAGCTGTAGAAATTCTTTAAAGATGAGGAATTACAGTGCTTTACACAAAAGGATATATCCATCCAAAGGTGCTCTTCATGTCAAATGTATTAGTGTTGTGAGGAGGCTTCCTTTGCTGTGGCCAAGGAGGCAGGCCAAAACACTTCTGAAAAGTCTTCAAAAGAAAGTACAAAGTCCTCCTTTTGTGCCTTTTTTGTATTCTCTTGGTACAGTGTCCCATGTTATAAGAGTGTACCAACAGATTATCATTTTTTCCTGTGGGAAGAACGTGACCAAGAAGAAACCAGGAAAAAGTAAGACTCAAACAGTAATGTAATGGTGGACAGCAAGTGACACGTGTGCTTTCTATGGCCTACGACACCAAAGAAGCCCTTGTGGTTTTAAGTTGCAAGTTATATGGCACGCGTATTCATTTGAAAGGTCTTGTCTAAATGGTTTTGTCACAGCTTGTTGCATTCCATGCTGAACTTGACTTTATTAGCTAAATTAGCTAAGTATGATTAAGATGGCTTAAACAGACATTGTGGGGGAAGGGAACTTACCCTTTTCAAACCAAATGGGAAAGCATTTTATGAAAAATGTGTTGTTTAAAGTAGTGCCATATGCATCTAGTTGTATTGGCATTCAATGACAGTTCTGTAAAAGTAGTCAGAAACATGCAAGATCTAAAAACTACCTTGAAAGTGATTAAAATTACTTCAGACTGTAACCCTTATTTGTACCATGACTAAAAACAAAGCCATCCCAAATTTTGGAATGTACAGATGAGAGGGAGCAGCATGTGAGTTTTGACTTAGGACTACAAGCTTTGGGTGTACAGCAAGGATGGAAATGAAGCAGATCATACAACATAAGCCCAACAATGCTACATTTCTGTTAATATGCCAGTTTAAGACTACTGTTAAGCACCATTTGGTATCAACTTCATTTTGGGCTCACTAGTGCTATACAGCCATACACTGGGAAGGAAAGCACGTTCTTTTCATTTTCTGGGGCTTTATGCCAGGTTTTGTTTACTGTGCTTCTTGGATCAAAAATGTGCAGGTCATGGCAGCTGACCTTTCCTTCCACTTTATGGCAGTTTGCTGAGTATACAAGGCTGTGTCATGATCCTTTTCTGGTCTATGATTGTCACCCATAAAAAATGGTTTACTCTTACCTCTTGACTATTTTATACAGTAGATCAGGTTAAGTTAAGAGGCCTAATTTATTTCAACTTTTTAAGTGTGCTGTGTTTTCATCGCTGACTATTTGCCAAAAAATATCCCATAGAAATTCTTTTATCTGATGCCTGTAAAGTACAGTGAGTTAGCAGTTAGTTATTTCCCTTTCTCTTAAAACAATCATGTCAGTGGTGTAACACTGGCCTGGTGGGAAGTCATCAGGCTGTAGTTTATGATGTAGCATAGGAAACAAGCAGGCTGTTGTATGATAATTTCATATTTCAATAATCTTATGATTTGCTGGAAAGCATACTAATTGCTTAGGCCAGTGCAGCATATAGTTAACCTAACTTAAACTTTAAAATTTCAATCCAACAGTTTTATCAGGTTGACTAGTTTCTTGCTACCTTTTGAATCAGAGTTGCTTGCAGATTTAAGGTTTTTAATTATGTTTCAAATATTTTTGAGCGAATGTATTTAACATCTGACCCAGTGCAGCAGTTGAAGGGGCATTTCATAAAGTGCAAAACTTTGTAGGTATACCTGCTCTGAAGCACTAAACACAGCTCACACTTCCAGGGGATGCTGTAGCTAACCAAATGTTTTTATTGGCATGAGAAAACATGAGTGGCTACTACTGTGTATGAAGCTTGAAATACTCTGTATACAAAGAGGCACACTGATGATCTTGTCTTAACATACTTTTTTGTGGCCCTTGGGATCTGTTGCAATAAGAAATAAGTGACTGGCTTCTACTCTTGACAAACCTATGCAGGACCATGGAAAAATCTGGTTTTTTTTTTTTTTTCCCCACGGCATATGTAGCACATAAATCAAACAGCTGAGGCACAGAAATCAATCTGTTGTGAGACAACTATTGCTAATTATTCATCCTCTGGGAACAGGGTGGCTTAAGATTTGGAATATGGAGCTTTTCACCTCCTACATTACTGGACTTGTTGAATCCAAGGAGTGCCCAAAAGTTGTTACCATCTGATGGCTCTGGGCCTGTGTGAAATGAGTTACTGGTCTATGGCCAGATGCTAGTGGAGAAATTCCTGTCCAAATCACATAACTAACTACTGCTATAATTGGCAGAGGTTGGAGTACTTATTGGCAGCCACAGCAGAGAGCACGAGAACTGAACATACATAAAAGATGGTCTCTCTAGGCCGAGTTTTTGGGTGCCGAGGTGGGTCAATACAGAGGAGCTCAAATGGGTAGTGTTCCTTGTCTGTGCGATGAACCTGTCGGCAGACCTGTTTGTTAAAACAATGTTAACAGCATTATTTAAAACCAAAATATAATTCATCCTGATGAGTATCAGGTGCTCGCTGTGGTTATAGAATGGGCATCTGTTACCATTTCTCTATCATTGAGGAGTAAAACAAGCTGAAAAAACATGATAGGGTTTGCCACATGAGAAGGGAGAATTTAGTATTTAGATGAGAGGGCTTAGTGCTCACAGATTACCATAAAGTCTAAATTCCTAAGAGGGTTTATTTGTTGGCACTGAGGACAGGAGTTTAAGCTAGATACTGTAGTCATCCCCATGGTAGTCCAGGATAATGCTTTCATTTTACTGCCCTTTATCATGTAGTTTCTTGTTTTTTCCTTCTTCTGGATATTTCTAGTGATACCTTTCTATAAAGACTGCCTTGGTGATAGAGGAGCTTAGGGTGAAGCAAGATGTGTAGAGAAACACTGACCTATTTGGAAAAATGAGGCATGTTTGTGATCACCCAGTCCCCTTTCCCAGGCCGGCATTCATAGCAGAGGGTGCCACATCAGTTTAGAGGGATTCCCAGTCCCATAGAGGAAAATATTTGTACTTGGAGACATACTTGGTACGTAGTGGTGATTTTTAGTTCAAAAGGAGGGATAGGCTGAGCAACTAACTAAATTGGATAAAATGGTGTAGGTCTACTGACTGTTTAGGCTCTCAACTGTTTTGACCAATTCCCTGATGAAATCAGGGCAGGCTCCACTATTTCCTCCATTCTTTCCCACTTTGTTCCCTTGGACCTCACTGCATTTTGTTCCTCTCAGCTGTCACTCCTACTCTCCATTCTTTCCCTCCATGGCTTCCCTGCTATTGCTGTCACCTCCAGCCTGTCTGTCCACAGGCAATCTCTCCTACCCAAAGCTTAGCAGCAGCCTCTAATCTGGGGCTTCATAAGTTTCTCTCAGCAGAATACAATAACCTTCTGTTTCCAGTACCAGTATTTTTCTGCAGTTGTCCTAAGCTGTGCTCCCTTCAGCAAGAGCAGGAAGTTGGCTGTCAGCCGACTGCAGCAGAATACACCGTAGCAGAGAGAAGCAGCCAAGCTCCAATAACCTGGAAACCACTGTCATTCAGGGCACTTGGACATAGTTCCTTGGGAGAGTTTTCAAAGCCCAAAGGGCTTCTGATCCCTATACGGAGCTGGGACTGCATAGCCAGTGTCACAGCATGGCAGCAGACATGAGAGCAGTAGGTTGTTAGTCACCCAGACTGTACATTTTACACCTGCTTCCAATAGTACCAATCAAAAAAAGTATAATTTTAGTAGGCAAGGCCTAATTAAATTCACTTAGCTTTTATGTAACGATGCTTACACAGAGTTGCAGTGGCACGGTTTGCTTTGCTACCGACAAGGAGATCCCTGGAATAAGCTGATAAAGGTCTCGGTCTTTTGGAGCCTCCTAACACAGCCTCCTGGAAAAGACTCCTCCTTGTACATCACCAGGCTCTTTGATCAATGTAGGAGTAGCAGCTTGCAGTGCATACCCAGTGACTAGTAGAAAGAAAACAGTAAGAACTCACGGCCAAACCCTGGAAGTCTCTTGTGGTGATGGGATTCTTCCTACGCATGTTATATCTTGGTAATGGGCTGCTGAGAATTCTTCTGCACCAAAAATCACATAGGGGTAGAGTACAAAAGACTCTTGAAATTCAGCTGTGAGTGGGAGAAGAGGAAGACTTCTTAAGTATTCCAGTCTGCTGTTGGGCAAGATACCTGAACCTGGCAGGCAAAAGTGGTTTTGTTTTTTGTTTGCTTTGTTTTGTTTGTTTTTTAAAAGCTAGTCACCAGGAATTGTAAGGTCTGGAAGGATTAAGGGAATGGAGCAAGAAGAGTTTCTCTTTTAAGATGGGGTAGGGTCTGGTTTAAAGTATCTGTTGTCTTCCTGCCTTTTACTTGTATTTGATTGCATGTATTATACATTAAAGGGCAGTGATTTTCCCTAGTTTTGACACTGAACATGAGCTGAAAGCAAAATCCTAGTCTACAACCCCTATTTAAACTCCTGGAAAGTGTAGATTTGAATTGCAGCCTCTTGTCCCTTATAAGTCTTCTAAAACCACATTACATCTCTCTTTAGCTACCTGTGGCTTTTTTGGTAGTTCAGATTTCAAATTCTGATTTGGCAACACCTACCTTTCATTTTAACTAAAATGACAGACAAATCTAGGGATGCAGGTTACTGTTGTCTATGGCAAATTCTGCCAAAGCTGTTCTTGATCACATTGCTGATGGGTGATGGATACACAGATTTCAGTGGAGTACAGCTGCCTTATAGGTTGGTTGAGGAAATGAAAGACCTAGTTGTATATTTTATGAGAAAGGTATTTAGTTATCTAAATTTGACATCTTCAGGCACATTCAAATGTGCAATTATCCCTTTCCTGTTTCCTACAGGAGATTTAAGATACATTCATTTTTGCAGTCTTCCTTTGTTAAAGGAAGATTCCTGCTGGACTGTTAGATAACTAGAAGTCAAAAGTGGAAGACAGAGCATACTGTTTGACTCAGTATTGATATTTTAACTTTGTTGCCTTACAAGCTAGAAATGTGAAAATCCTCAACAGGCATATTTTTAATAGTTAATAGTCCCCATGCAATGGGGACAATGGAAAATGGACAAAATTTGCCCACTGAAAGATTTTGTTTAATATTCTCTAATCCTGTGACCCAGAGAGCAAACATCCAGAGAGCAAACATCTGTTGATGCTAATTTGTTGAGCACCGGCTGGATTTTAAAATGTCATAATCCTATTAGAGAAGGGGAAACAGATCACAATGCATTCTTTTCCTCACTTTAGGAACCTACTGCATCTTAAATTATAGCATTGTATTCCTGTTTATTCATAGCATCTTGTGTGAACTGATCTATTTAGGTCTAATTTTGCCAAGGTTATTAAAAAGCCCTAAGGGACTTTGTGACAGCAAGTTTTGTCTTGCACCCCATTAATATCTTGATGCTAGGCCCAAGAGTTACAAACCCATAGTCTGGGTATGTTTTATAACTTGTTTTCTGGTCTGACTTAGAGGAGATAAGCTATCAAAACACCAGTTGGTTTCAATGGGATAAGCAGGTGCTGAGCAACTCAGAAGATCAGGCCCTATAAATTTTCTATTGCATAAATTTTAATGTCTCTTGCATTGAATTTTGCGTTTCATATGGATCACCTTAGTATTTATCTTTTGCAAGGAATATCACATTCTGTCATATTGATGAAACAGGAATGGAAGGGACACAGTCTTCAAGAAGCTACCACACTTCTGAATGAGCTGTTCTTTCATATCAAGCCCCGCTTCTCAGGGCAAGTTTCAGCTTTTTCCCAGCTTGCTAGGGACACCCTTCATGTTACAGTGAAGCACACTAAAGCATATGTGGTTGCTATTGCTCCTCCCCACCCATATGCAGGTGGCACTCATGCAGGAAGAGTACAGCACTCGAGGTGCAGGAGGGTCCATGGCCCCCCAGAAGCACAGAATAGATTTAATTTGTCCTCAAGAAAAGCTGGGCTGACTGAACAGCCCTGTTCTTCCTCTGGGCTTTCAGGACCTTTAAGCCCATTGCTGCCTCAGTTTTGTTTCTTGCAATCCACACATGGGAGTAGCTCCACGGAGCCATCACCTCAGCCCATTTGTCCTCCCCTTCTCTCCCTAGGGAGCTGGGAAGGCTAGCTGTCTGTCATTTCAACAGTATATCAGTCCTAGTGATGGAGGGTAGGGGAAGATTTTAGTTACAGCCAAAGCACTGGTTCAGGAGCCAAACAGCAAAAGCAAAAACTAATGCCAGTTGTTTCTAAGCATTTAACAGTAGAAGTCAAGAATTTCAAGCTTGCTCTTCAACTACTCTGTTGGAGAGAGCTGCTTGGAAATGACCATTGAGTAAGATTTCTTATGGAGAAGCAAAGCATGAAACTGCCAGTTGAAGCTTTTCAGGCTGATCTCATTTTTGTCTTTGAGGCTTAAAATATGCTCCTAAATATCAGCTTTCAGTGCCTGTGAAGAGCTGGGGAGAAAAAAAGACGCTTAAAGAGCTCCTAGCCCATCACCAGCATCTCTAGCTATATTCCACCAATATATTTTTAGAAGGAACTGGTCACCTCTATTTCAGCATTGTTCATTCTAGAACACGTTCTAGCCTTTTACTTGGTTTTTTATAGAAAGGGTTTTTCATAAATATATAAACTATTCTCCTTGTTTTCCAAATAACACCTATTAACTTCAGTGACAAAAAGTGCCTTTGTAAAGATTTAGAACTCAAAGAAACATGACTTTCTTTCAAATCTTTGTTAAATTTTATGCCCATGTTCTGCTCTGTGTTAAGCACTGTAAATTCCACTCTGCTTTATAGGGTTCAGTGGATATAAATGTGTGCCAAGTATAAAGACAAAGAAAGTGCAAAGGTGTAACCAAGGAGTTGACCTACATAATCCAATAGGAGAAAAGCTGTGCTCTGAAAAACACAGCATATGTTTGTGACACTGGCAGTGGCAGAACTCGAACATCAGCTCCTTCGATCTAATGTCACTGAGGCCCAATAAGCCCCAACCACCATGGTGACCATTTCAGAAGCTTCTAGTGAAAACTGATCTTTAACAAATACTCAGCGCAGTTTGCTGGGTGCAAAGCACCTGCTCTAATTTTGATGGATAGAAGTGTTTTAAAGCCTTCAAGTCTTGCAGTTCAGCCTAGAAATGTTTCTTTTCCCCCCCCTTGTATTTCTAGCCAATTTTCTAGACAACATGCCCTTGCGAAGTTCTGGCAAGTTGAGCATGGAGAACAGAAAAGACGACAGCGAGAGCACAGCACCTGCCCCTCCACAGAAGAAACTGTCCTGCCAGTGCCACCACCATTGCCCTGAAGACTCAGTCAACAGCACCTGCAGGTTTGTGGGTTAAATCATTTGATGGAGAAGCACAGGAAGGCCTGTGGGTGTCCTACATTGGATGTTGCAGTTTGTTTTAGCAGTATAATATAAGAGTTGCTTGTACATTGTGTCTAGAAGTCAATCATTTCCACTTGTGTATGTCAACTGCACTTTTTTTTTACAGTAGGATATTCACACCTTGAAAGTTTTAGACAAAACTTGTATTCATTCTCGGCATATGAAATATTCTGGAGGTAGGAGTGTGTTTTTAGAAGGTGTATGTAGTTAATGAGAAAAGATTTAATGGAGATGTATAAAAATGTGAGTGCTTATAAATTTATAATCACTCCTTATGAAACTGTTAAGAAACCTGCTCTGTGTGTCTTTACTATAGCTGAACTAGCTTTTGTAGGCTTTCCAAGCCTTTAGTTTTTTTCTTGCCTCCATGATAAAAGGAGAATGATTTCTTTCCTGAGGTGAAATGTTAAGTATTCTTATCTTAGCAGTAGTCTTCCTTGTGTTGGACTGCTTGGTTAGAGTACTGGAAACTTCTCACTTGTGCTGGGTTCTGCTTCCTCAGGGGCCACACGTTAGATCCTCTGTTCTGCTTGCTTAGGGCAAGTAAAATACTGGGAACGTTTACCATCGACTGTTATAGTCCGGTATGCCTCTGGGTATGCCAAAAGCACAGAAGGACAACCCAGGTCTGTTAGCCCAGCCAGGAGTGCAATGCTGAGGTGAAACAGCCTAGTATTTTACCTGTATCAGCTACTTCTCCCAGGCAGTATGTTAAAAAGGTGGAGAAAACCTAAGGTTGCTGAAGATGTGAATGGCTTTGTTGGATTTGTGTTGTTTTGTAGTCTAACTTCATTCTGCTCAGCCTGCAGTGTGACACTGAAACATGTCAAAGTTTTGGTGACAGCTGTAAATAGTATTTCCCCCTTTCCACTCCTCCTTCAAACTACTGCTCTAGCTGGAAGCTGGACCTAACTGCTCTCACTTGGCCTTGCCTTCAAAAAAGGCTGCAAAAACCCCACAAGGCTATCAGTTTGCACTGTGGGAATGGGCCATTTGCTGTTCATGCCCAGCAAGAGACACTGCTTTCACACATGCAGTGACAGAGAAGTTGCAAATGATTTTTAATCCACAAATTAGAAAATACAAAGGAGTCCTGCTAAGGAACCCATTGAACAAGGTTCATCTCCCAGCTGGGTAGACCTGCTGTTGCACATTGCTTCATCAGTGTCATTGATGTTGAAGATCTTTAATGTTATCACAAGCTATGGGAAAATGTCCTCTTAAAAAATGATTTGTGCAATTTCCTTCTTCTGCAATGCTTTAAAGAAGTCTCTTCAGTTTTCCCCTTAACAGTATCACAAACTGAATCTGTTTTTCAACTGTTAGTGCCCAAGGATAAGCATATGCAAGCAGTTTAGTAAAACGCAAAATTGTAACCACTTCTGTCTTCATAATCTTTGCAGAATTTATGCTTTGTAACATGAGTCTCACACGGTATAATTCAAGTGGAGCATTTAAATCTAGATTTGAGTTAAATTTAACCCAACTAATAATTGAAACTGGAATTTACCCAAAACATTACTCAATTTTCAGCTCGGGGAAAAAGGAAACAGTCAAAAGACTACCATTTTAGCCAAACTTACTCCTCTTTCCCAGCCTATTACTGTCACCCTAGCACTATCCTCCTTGACAGCTGCTCAAGAGCTTAGAAAAGCAGAAGACCAAAAATAAACATCAAATACCCTACACCTTTGTGGTTTATCAGCAACAGTGCTTTTCAGGATGCTGATCATTCCTACAGCTCCCTTCACCTTCATGCATGAGAGCCACAGATGTGTACAAAGACCACAACGGCCCTTGCTTTCCCTTCGTTTGCTTAGCTCTGTTAATCTCATCTTTTGCTTAAATTCCCTACTATGTAGTTGGCAGTAAGGATGAAAAGTAAAAAGGGAGCTTATGGTAGGAAGGGGGTCCTAACTCTAATTTTGAGAAAGAGTAGTTAAGTGCCCAATTAGCTGGCTGGCTTGAGACCAGGTTTCAAAAGAATTTGGCTAAGACACCTCAGGTAAGCATTGGCTGCTAGTTCCCCTTTTATTTTGAGATCATCATACTATATCAGCTTGTTACTTTGCTGTTTCAGTATAACCTGAATGACTCTTGGCACAGGTTTAAAGCAATCTGCGGTTCCCATTTAATCTCTTTATAAAAAGAAGCTTCACCATATTGAAGTGCAAATAGCATTGATTGCACTGTATTTGTCTGAAGGACAGCTAAGCTGTTTGAGATTAAGAGTTATTGGGTTAATCATCTTCCTCCCCTGTATGCAGTCACTAAAAGCTTTCTAAAAATCAAATTTGATTAAATTTAATCTCACAGCAGTTCTGTCAATCTGCTCAGCCTTGGGCTGACCAAGGGCCAGCAGTACCCTGAGCTGTCAGCCCAGCACAGATGAGGCACCGCGGCCTGGCAAAGCCCCAATGCCAGGGAAATGCCCTGAGCAAATTTGCATCAAGGGCTCAGGGGAATGTCAGACATAGCTCCCTTCACCAGGGCTCCCATCAGCTCCTCCTTGCCAGGGAGCAAGGGGTGCTCCACAAGGGCAGCAAGAAAGTGCTTCCAGGTGTAGCTAAATTAAACTCTCAGCATAAAATAACCAGTCCTGTAGCAATCACTGTTAAGATTTTTCTCATTAAATAGCAGCCTGCTATCCCACCTGAAGATTTTGGCCCACTCCTGCTGGTATTTGTCTCTGATGGCAGAGATACAGATTGCAGTACTAGCAATCTGAATGTTTCTATAAAAATGAGGACATCTGGTGGCCATTTAAAATCCTCTCCATAATTTTTTTTTTTTTTTTAGAAATTTAAAGCCAATAGTCTTAACCACATCTGTTTCAAATCCTCTAATGGCCTGCTGCATTCATATACAGATTTCCCTTTTCTTTATACTGCTGCAGCATAAAGAAGTTCCACAATACTTGAGTAAGCTAAGGATAACATCACCATTTCAAATGCAAATTATTTTCTATTTCAACAGTAAATGGTAGTAAATGCTTTAGTGAGAAAGAGCATTCTTTACAGTGTGACCCTACTGAAAGCATTGCAAACATTGAGCAGCATGTGGGGTACAGGAAGCAGTTTTTATTCCTAAAATATGAAGGTTGCATAACAACCTCTACTGATTTAGTTATTTAAGGCAGCTGGTACATTTTCCCAAGCCATATCCATACAGGTGAGTTAAAGAGGATTTTGGTGAAATTTAATGTTATTCTTAGAAGAATGATTAAAAAAAATCAGATTCTGGTAGATTTTTGAGGCTCTGGGTATCACATATGTCACATTAAGTTTCCTTGGTACAAAACGTATGCAGTTGACATTCCTCCACCATGTAGAGGTAGTGGCCAAGCCTACCCATGTCCTGGGGAACAAAAGCAGGGACACCTCATCAAGAGAGTGCTGGCATCAGGGAGCAGGGCCATGCCGCACAGGGCTGAGGGCAATGGACCAACCACCCACCATGACCTTGTCCCAACATACCTGAACACAACAGCCCAAGGCCAAGTGCTTGTAGGGTGTCCCAGGGCCAGCTGGGAAGATGGTGCCAGAGACAGGTCCAGCCACTACATAGCTCAAGGGGAGAGTGGTTGCCCTGACCTGAGCTTAAATGAGCCCCTGAGAGGGCGGGCCTGCATGAGGGCCCAGGTGAGGCACATTGAAGCTGTTATGGCTCATTAGTGCACTCAGGCACCCCAACAATTAACATATTTGTAAAAGTTTTGCAATCCTCTGCTTGTAAAGGATGCATTAGCCTGCAACCTGTTGAAACTCTATCTTTTTTTCTCAGCATCTGTGGGATTCAAAAAAGAAGCTCAAAGCTGCTTTGAAGACAACCTGGGCCCTGTTTTACTGTTCAATTTCAAGTTTTGTATATACAGAAGGAATGCAGGCAGTGCAGTTGTGTCTAATCATAACTAATTGTATATCTGAAAAAATAGTATCAGATTTAATTGGCTATGACCATAATGGGATTGCAATAAAGGCAGGGGCTGATTAGGTACCTGGTGGTGCTCTCGATTTTCCATTCACAAATAAATGCTGACAGTTTTAAAGATCAGGCTGATAGAGGTTAATTTCTTATGTATTGCCTACTGGTCTTGATTGTATTTCTCCCCAGCTGTATCTTAAGGTAGCTTTAGTTATGTAATGTAATAAAATAATTAAGTTGCTTTCTCAGCATTAGCAGAGGTGATAATTCACTTGAGTAATTTTATTTTCATTCTCATGTTCCCCAGATGATAGGATTGGATTTTCTTTGTAATTTGGCATGTAGAAGGAAGAAGCCTTCAACAGTTTGCCAAGACACTGAGTTCAAGCATCCTTTCCTTTAGGCAGCTTTGATTTTTAGAGCCGAATAGAAAACTTTCTAAGAAAGGAGCCCTGATGAGATATTGCAAGCTGGCCTTTTAAAAAAAAATTTGGGGGTGGGGGTATTGTAGACTTTTGCACAGGACTGTACAGGAGGCAGTTAAGTCCACTTTGGTAGTTAGAACAAAAAACAAAAGTCAACAGAGACAAAGTCTAGCAAGCTTCAGTCTTTCTCTTCTTTCCTTCTCTGCCAAGGCCGTATGTCTCATGCCTGGCTCAGCAGGTGGCTCTTCCGTCTCCCCGAGTGCTCAGACTGAAATCCAAATTCCCTGTCCCGCACTTCTCAGCCCTGCTCCAGAAATTGCCTGTTTTTATTTTTGCTCAGAAATTGGCCATATAGGGTTTTAACACGTACAATATATGTTTGCCTTATGGCAAATAATGACATTTTCTTGGTTTAAGTAAATTCCATATTCCTTTCCCTTGCATATGGAATTTACTTAAACCAGGAAAACATTCCAAAATAGTAAATAGCTGTGTTAAATTTGTTCTATCATTAAAAAAGAAGCTACATCTGACAAATATATCTGCAGTATAATTGTAAGGTCAAGTGAAATAAATGGTCTGTGTTTCAGTTTTGGAGCCAAAATAAAGAAATAAAAGAAAAAAGGAAAAAGACTAGAGAAAGAAAAGTAGCTTTGTTTTGACTCTTTGTTTCCTCATAGTTCTAACGTGTACCAAAACGGGTTTTGTATGTAAATGAAAGGTGCTGGAGAGTCCTGGTGAGAATGCAGAGGTACTCGTGCCTGGTGCTATTGCTGTACCCCAAGCAATGCTATCACATTGTCAACACCTGTCCAATATCAGGCGTTCTGCACAAAGCTTGATGCTGTACAGATGGGGATCATGGCTTGTTTTCTGTGTTGTACCCCACAGGCCGGGAAAGCAGTTTGATCTGAGCTGTGATTTAGAAGAACGATGCAAGGCACCTCTGAGGGGCTCTCCCATGTTTCAGTCGCGGGAGAACAGTACAGGCAGATTTTGCAGAGATAGCGTAGTGTGAGCAGATCGTATTGGAGATAGCACTGATCAACAGACTTGTATAGGAGGTAGGGTAGGTGAAAAGGTGCCCTCTCGGGATGCATCAGGACCCTTCTACTCTCCATTTCCGGAATTGTAGGGTCATCGCTGAACACCTCGGTGTCCCCAGTGAGTGAGACGTACCACACGCAGCAGAGCAGGCCCCAAATCACTGAGCTGCAGACTTGTGTGGCCAGAAACGTTGGTCCCACGTGAGGCAACTTTGTCTCGTTACATCTGTGTGTCCCTCATTGCCTTCCAAGTAGCTGCGCACACATCTGAAGGTGCGTTTGGCTCAACAACTGTGTGACGCTCTTCTTCTCACTTGGTTTCAGGCTACTTCTCTGCTCCACAACTGCTTACTATATTACTTTTTTTGGGAAAACGAGCCTGTACTGAATACATGTACAGTGGCTCTTTGTTTTATGGACAGAGTCCAAAGACAGTGTTCTGCTAAATTTGGCCTTCATAATCTTCCTTGAGCAAAGGATGTGACAAAATATATGAATTAAATGCAAATTGGGAGTCTTAGCCAGTTTTTCAATTAAATTAATTCAGCCAGTGTTTACAGAACGGCATGAACTTCCAGGTTTCTGTAGATAACATCACCTTATGTTGTTTCACTGTTTTTAAGAACAGTGCAGAAACTTGTCGTATTGCTTTGGATGGAAATGTAAAGATGGTGTCGCAGTCAGTCATTCTGATACCACAGCCAGAAGTACACACAGGAGGTGTGGCTAGAAATAAATAATACTCATGTAGACTTAATTGCAAATAATATTAAAGATAACAAATCTTCTCATCAGGATATTTAACCAACCTATTTGTCACAGGCACTAAATGAAGGAATAATGTCGCTTTTGCAAATCACTTTTTGCCAAACCTCGCTGCGCAGTACACATAGAAGGCAGGACAGGAAACCATCAGCAGTCAAATTTTGGTAGCAAAAGTGTTGCATCCCTTGTGAGACGTGGCTGTTGTCCCGTAAGGACATCCGTGGGAACAGCTGCAAAGCTGCTGGCCTCTGTTCCTCTCTTCTGACATTTAGCAAAGGCCTCAGTTAAGATCCCCTCTTTCGTTCTGGTGATCTGTACTCTGCAGCAGTGTCTGCCAGCATTTCCCTTATAAACGCCCTCTACAGCCAAGTCAAAAGCCAGGAATATAAAAATTCACGCTTGGCAAATGTGTGACGTACCAAATCTGTGCTTATTGGTGATCGCATCCAGAATGTATTCAATCACTCTCCTGTGCCATACTGCACTAAGAGAACACTAGAGTGGAGAAGGTACACCTGGATGTATTTTATAACATCAAGTTGAATTCCTTCTTTACACATCATTCGCATTGCACAGTTTAAAAAAGAATAATTCTATATTAAATTTGCTAGAAAATGGAGAATTTGGCTCTTCATATTGCTTTGTGTGTATCTATAACATACATATTTTTCTGTTTGTGAAATCACTAAAATAAGCATAAAATTAGAGATGGCGCAGACTTGTCTGAATTGTTTCTACCTTGTCATAATATTAAACAAATTTTCATTTCTTCCGTTAGCAGGTGTGAGGTAGGGTAATGAGTAAAACTGCAGGGCTATGCGTGCCTTTTCATTGCAGTGTGTGGTGTTTCTGACGTCCTCTGAACCAGGAGAAGAGCTGGGGGGGACACAATTAAGAGCTACCTCTTACTTTTCAGAAGAGTCATCTCTACCTCTTGCCCAAATTCCTGAGAGGTCTTCGGTAGAAAAAAAGGTTTCCTATACGGCATGAAAATTTTTTCTCTGACTTGTTCTTCTTTTGATATAGAAACAAACAGTACCCCTTTATATTTTACTCAGTAGGCCTTTTTTTAATTATATCATAGTTTTCCTTCATTATTGTATTGATCTCCCTATAGCGCATGAGTTTTATGACTCTTCACTTTTGTTCTATGCAGTCTTTGTTTGTCTGTCTAGATGTGGAGTACAATTTTCAGAGGGACTATAGTGCTTGGGGATTCTGAATTTAATTTTTAAATATGAGCTAAGAATCAGAGTCCCATAGCAAGTCAGAAAAAAAAAAAAAAAGAAAGAAAACTGCTGACTGTCTTGCTTCTTTTTCCCTTCTGCAAACAATTTGACTCTTTCCGCCACCCCTCCGTCTTTCCTTTTGTGGCCTGAGTATTTTGATTTTTACTGGGGACTGTTAGCTGTGGAGTTCATTTTTGTGTTTCGCTTGATTGCAATTTATTGTTTTGCTGCTCTGTCCCCTGGGTTAAACTTACTCATTACTTTGAATCAAAGGCACCATGCAAACAAATAAAATCTAATCTAATATAATATTCTGCTCTAATGGATTCCTTACAGTCTCTCTTCTTGGCAATCCTATCGTTCCTATCTTAAGCTCGAGCAATGAAATCAAGGTGGCTGTTGCCCAGAAGGGCTACTGTCTCCTTCGCCTTACTCGTATGCACAATGTCAGAGGAGGGCAGAAGTCATCGCTTGCTTCTCCGAGAAAGTGATTTGTGATGTACCACTGGTCGCTTTTCAAATCCAGCAGTCAATAACTGGTGATAGATTATTATTTGAAGTAATAAGCTTGCTGTGGCTAGACCCTGCACCACTAATATAAAAATATGCCGCAGCAAATGTTTGACATGATCCTATCCAGCATCTGTCTATGCTGTAGCTAATACTTACAAATTGTGTTTATCTGTCCAGCGTGTAACAGTGCTCCGCTTTTCCTATGTCTTCATTGTCTTTGCTGCTGTTATTCTGCTAGGCTTTCCTTTCTTTCAAGTGAGGAGCGGATCATCTGAAATTTTGCTGTGTTTAAATTTTCTAATCCTCTTTTCTTTCTATTTCCTTTTTTTAACTGAGTTTGTTCTCGTCTGCAAAATATTCCTTGAACCTAACAAGCAATGTTATTTTGCTGGGGAAATAATGGAATATTTTATTTGTATGCGACTTAAATGCCTTGTATTGGAAGAGTTCTTTCTTTATTTTTGGGTCCTCTTCCTGCAAGTTAGTCAATTTGCGCTTCCTTACACGTGTTACATCCCCCCCTCAGAGCACTAAGGTATCAATGTACAGCAGTCTCAGTGAAACGCGGCCGCTCTTTTCGTGCCCTCCACCCCCTCTTTCCATAACATTCAGGCATTTGACCTTCATCAAGGAAGGACATTTATCACCAGCACCGTCTCACCATCTGTTAGGATACTTGTCCTCTGCGGTGCATGTTCTTGTAAACGGAAGCATTACGGATCACTTTAGGCTTATAACCCACGTAAACAGTTATGAAGGGTGTTGATGATAACTCAAGGACTCATACACAAGAGTGTTGCAGTTTGTAATATGGTTAAAACAGGTATCACAAATCACCCTTAATAGTATTTTGCTGTTACTATCTCAGAAATGTTTGTTTCTTTAGGTCTCCCCTATGGTGCAAACGTCCATGTTTTATTCTCAGGCACAAGGCAAACCTGTTGTAGGCCTGATGTTTGCAGTTATACGGGTCTCCAAAGTCTTAACGCTGTCATGTTTATAGGCATTTACAGAGAATTAAGGTGTTTATTAATGGGTTTTATAGCTGAGAAATGTGTGTTAGCTTTGAGGCGCAGCCTCCTTTGTGCATGGAAAAGTTGATCCGCGGTGCTGCCATTTGTTGCTGGATTGCATTGCAACAAGTTGCCTTGGGCACCTTCGTCTTCTAGCCTGCATTTTTCCACGTGTGCCACAGTACTTCAGCTCTTTGTGTGTTGTCATGCTGTTGGAGGAAATGCGTCCATTTGTTAATGGCAGGAGTGCCTTGCAAGGAACAACTTTTAAGACTCTCTTTAACAGCACATTTTTCACTTGACAAACTCCTCCTGATTCGTTCTTTCTTTCCAATCCTCAGCACTGATGGCTACTGCTTCACCATAATAGAAGAAGATGAATCTGGTGGACATTTAGTCACCAAGGGATGTCTAGGATTAGAGGGCTCAGACTTTCAGTGTCGGGTAAGAAAGCATTTGCTCTCTAAGTTTTGTTTGGCTTTTCTGGTAGCTTTCAGTTGGAGCGCAGTCAACAGGCATTAAGATGTCCATCTTTGGCACTTCTGTTCAGCTGGCAAATAGTTACTCTGCGCTGATTGCTGAGGGGTTTGCATTTTCATCCCAGGATGGTTTCTGACGGTGACACTATAGCTTCTTCTAGCAATAGCTTTGTGTTCGGTTTTGTTGCTGCTGCTATTAATTCGTAACACCCCTGCTCAGATGAAGCTCTCATTTAGAGAAATGCAATCTAATTCTTGAAGTCTCCATGGTAGCTAAAATAAGTCAGGATGTTATTTTATGGACCACAGCAACCTTTATGCCTTACATGCAATTCCTCTTGGGTTTTGCATTTTTGATGCAGGAAATTCACTTAAGAGTCCAATAATCACCTACCTTAGAGCAAATCTTGCTGCAGCAATGGAAAGGGTATGGGCAATGGAGCAAGATGGCTGTAAAGTGTTTGCCCTTTCTACAGTTGAGCGTGAATGATTTTACATGAGTACAGAACAATCTAGCCACGGCAGCATCAAGGCCTGTAGAAGGGATTTTACCCTTGTTCCCATGACAGGTAAATTAATTCACACAGCGATTTCTCTATTAGTCTAGCTAAACTATTTTGAATACATAGGTTAACTTATTTATATAATGTAACTCCAACACATGCACATAGGTAACTGTCAGAGCTCTGTCTTGCACTGTTAGGGTCAGCAGAGCCGTTCTGCAGCACAAGAGCATCAACAGAAATGCACAAGGGATGAATTTGTCTCTTAATTATTTAGATAACACGTTTCTGGATACACAAGGTGGCACAATTCCTTACTCCACACATCCTGGAAATCTTTTTAAGACCGCAGTCCAGCTGACATGCACACCTTGCTATCAGGTGCCAGAATGACAGCGTACCTTTACAACACAGATAATTACTGCATTTTCTGTGACATTTTTGATTGCAGGACACTCCCATTCCACACCAAAGAAGATCTATTGAATGTTGCACGGGTCAAGATTACTGTAACAAACATCTTCATCCTACGCTGCCGCCTCTGAAAAATCGAGGTAAGGGGAAGAGGTGATTTCAGCCCCAAACTGATCTTTTCCTGCTGTTGCTCTTTGCACCTCAGAAAGAAACAAAGGCAAAACCAAAGCCCCCTCCAACAGTGCACGATTAAAAAGAGGAACTGTATTAAAAAGTTGATCGGGATTACTTTAGGTCAGAGAGAGCAGTGCTGTAGCTGATACCTACTATTATTTATGTTGCGTAAGTGCAATGGACATGAGATGCGTTAGAGTTGCATGATATTGCCTTAGCGCAGACATGCACACTAGCAGTCATCCAAGCATCTAGGTCAGTTGTGGCCTCTTGCTTTGTGTGTTTTTAGCTTCGTAGTAAACCTTGAGATTGAATCCTCTCTCTGCTGCTGCAATATTCATTACAAATGATTGTTGTTCATACCTCCATAGTAACTTGCGCTGTACACATCTGAGACCAGACATAGCTTAAAATAGAGGGCAGAGTAACAAGTCAAGCAACAATTTTCTTAATTTGTTGTTTGAGAACAAATGGAAATGTGTTAACCTAATGGATTCCGGGTAAGACTTGGGTTGGGTTGTAGCTTGTCTTCCTTAAATATTGCTTTCTAAAAGTTGTTGCAACAATTTTGGCTGGGTGTTGCAGAACGTGTTTTTTTTTAAAATGGTGATTCCTAAGCAAATGTAACGCTCACCCAGGATGAACTCTTGGCCTTGGCCACGATGGCAAAGAATCGTGGTGGTCAGCATAAGTCTAGTCTGTGCGAATCAGTTCATACTTGCAAGAGAATCTGTAATCATTGCGTTCAGTTACGATGGGCTGAAAATCCAAAGCTATGCTCAGATGCACCCTTACTTACACAAACAGCAGATGCCCAACTGCTCAGAGAGAGCCTTCACTCATTCAAGCAGTTCTTCTTGCTCTATGAAATTCTGCACAGATGGGCTGCTGAATCAAGCCTGTGGAGGGTAATATGTAAATATTTGCTATCAAGCCATTAAGTCAGTGAAGCCTCGTAAAATTTTGACTCCCAACATGTTACTTTTTTTTTAATTTTTTTTTTTTTTGGAAGTTCTTTGGACGGCGAGAGAAGCCCCGAAAGGAGGTCAATATTTGTTCACACTTATTTAGGATATCAATAAATGTCATTTCAGTTTTGAAAATGATGCCATTATATCTTCATGTTGCTGACTGAGTTCGTTCCATGTTAAAACCAGTTTAAAAATACTGACCGAACGTCTAAAACTAAGCATCTGACTTACTAAGACTTTAGCTATCTGGCTGTCCAATCTGCTGCTTATACCCAAAGCAATAAAACCAGCTTTTGCTAGCGACAGAAGTTATTTGGATAGGTTTGGAGTTTGCTCTGTGCGTATAATGGATAAATAAAGCTTGGGCACTTGGGCACAGTGGTGGCAGACCCATTCAATAGCAGAGAGAATATTTGTTGAAAGGATAATTTTGTAGCATTGGAACAGGACTCTGCCTGCTTTATGTTGCAAAGTTGTCTAATTTATTATGACAAACAAAAGGCAATGTATTCATTCAACGTATTTTGAAGATTTTTGTTTGAAATAAGCTCTGCAATACCAGTATCCTATCTGTTAGTATATTGGGGAAATACATTCAGAAGCTGCTTCGTAAAATTTGGCTGAACAGGACTGAAGTCAGCCCCTTCATTAAAGCCTTATGCAAGTACGTCATACTTGGTGCCAGACCTGTTTTAATTTGCCACTGCCACATCCTAGTATGAAAGCTCAGGGAAAAGCCGTAGTTTGAGCTGTAGATGCTCACTGCAACCCTGTGCAAAAACTGTGTGCCAGTCATCACTACGACTGTGATCATTTCTTTCTGTTGGAAACATTTAAATTAGGGTATGATTGAATGAATACTCTTAGAATTGTAAATCAAACTTAACATAAACTGTGAGTTCCAGGGGAAAAAAATTTTTCTTTAAAAACAAGCTTATAGACACAACCTCACAACCTCTAGGATTCCATGAAAAATATTCTACGTTCCTCAGCATTTAAAAACAAAAGAAAGTTTGCTTCTGGTGAACTTATGTCCAAGGTCATCTCTCACGGGAAATAGAGTCTGGGGAGATCATCCAGCTGCAGGTCAGAGGTTGCTGAACTGCAAATTACCAAGGTAACATCTACAAAGGCGAGCAAATTGTGCCCTGAAAGTGTTTTTCCCGACCTGGCATGTGTTGGAAAGGGGGCTTTGCCCTCTCTCTGTGAGAAGAAAGGAGGACCACATGAGTGAAAATGGGAGCTGGAAGAATTAACACTCGTTGCAGCAAAGCTCTGTTAAGCAAGGTGAAACAAAGTAGCAACAGCTAAGCTTAAGTTTTGACCTCATCCTGGTAGCAGACCTGGCAGGATAAAATACCCCGGAGACACCATGAAGTCCTCTTCCCAGTTGTGCGTCTGTCTTATTAAGGAAATGAGAATCATAATTGGATCTGATACAACACCTCTATTTTAAACAATAAAAGATATTCCTGGAAATCCCAGTGAAAGTGCAGCCTGAGACCAGTCGCAAGGAGAAATATGTCTTTACTGATTTAAAGCCTCTATAAGCGAAGTGGTGGTGCCACCGTGTCTGGCTCCCTGCCTGTAGCGCTAGTGATGAATGGGCAAGGGAACGACTGGAGGAGTGATGGGGTTTGATGTGTGCACACAGTCTCCACGCCTCAGATTTCACCGCCGGTTTTACCGAGATAGCCTTAACGTTGTGAGCTGGAGGGACCCAGGGAGGGAGGAGAACCTCCCCCCCCCTTTACTACGCCGACTTCGCCCGTGAACCTGCTGCGTGGCATTTTCAATGCATGCGTCAGCCCAGCCCCACAAGTGGCCAAGCGAGCTGAAGAAATGGTGAGAGTAGAGGGCAAATCACAGGAAAGCAACCAAAAGGCTGCTTGATATCAGTGAAGAGCCCCCTTTTGTCCCCATCCCCCCCTTCCTCTACTGGTCGCAACGACGGACCCCTGCACCCATCACCGCTTTCTTACAACACACAGTTGTCCTCTGCTCTTTGCTGGGCTTTGCTCTTAGCCATGAGCCAAGGGATGCAAAAAAGCTTCCTGAAATTGCTGCTGGCTTGTTTTGTGCCCGCCCTGCACAGCTAGCTAATATATTGCTCACTGCTGCCGCCTCAGCAGCAACTGCTTACTCTCATAACCCCACTGCTTGGCATGTTGCGTTGCCAAGTAGCATAACACTAAAAATCACAGCACCGCCTTGAACTTCTTAAGAACGGAGTATCTGGATCACACCAGCCGGTCCCGCCCCAGGCGTAACCGCAGAGCCCGCAAGGCAGCGAGCAAGCGGACTCCAAGGCTGAGCTGCCCTGTCCCTCTGCCTTGCCCAACAAGTGATCCCACCTGCTTCAAGTGGTGCTGGGGAAGGGAAGTTTGTCCTGCTGCTCTATGGGGAATAGCCTGCTCTGTAGGAGAACTGGTCACCAGCAGCACCGGTCTGGCTCCGTTCAGCAGAATAAAAAGACGTTGCAAATATAGGAATGGGATCTTTCTTTTTTTTTTTTTTTTTGGTTAACCATGTACCAGCTGGTTTATGAAGTCCTCAGATGAGCCAATGAGCCAGCAAATGAAATTCTGCCAAAACACTTTGAAAACGCAGGAAGTATTTGAAAGGTGAGACAATAGCTCACTTATCATGAGTATCGCCTCTCATCGTACATAGCCAAATTAAATATGAAAGCAGGCGGAAGTTATTCTCCTCTTTTGCGAGAGCCCGTTGCAGGCCCATGATGTGCAGGGTGAATCATTAATAAAGCTACGTTTGCTGACTTCAGTAGCGTGGGGGAGATAAGCTCCCGAGGCAGTATAGTCAGCAGCGTTACTGTGGTCTGCGTGAGCCGTTCCCAACTCCGAGACCACACACAATCCTCCGTGTCTCGCGTGCTTTCTTCACGCTTGCGTCACGTAATTGCCTTTGGGTACTGAAGAACGTTGACGTTTTGGTGTGTGATGCATTTGGATGAAGTCTTCTGATCTTTAAGAGCTCCACAGCGCTTTCAAAGTGCCTCTGGGAAAGTCAGCCATGTTTGTTTAGTTGTCTGAATTGGAGAAGCCCACTGGAAATGTTGGGCACGGTGTTTGAGTCATTTAAAATGATCATAGTCTGGCTAACATTTTGACACCTTGATCATCCATCGCCCAGACTGACATGCACACACGAGCAGCATGAACAGTCTCGGTGCATTAGGAGTGCTGGTAGTGCAACACTTTGGGCGCAGATCCGCTGACTTCCATTGCTTTGCTCTCTGGCACACACAGATATAAACAATATCCGAATTACTCCCTCTGCATCTGACATGAGCATTCATTATTCCTGAGTACAAAGGCTTTTATACTCAACTTTCATCGTGATTTATTCTGTGAAGTGGGAGAACTTGCGCTATGGGTAAATTTCCAGGCTCTCCCAAGTATAAAATGCGCCGGTATGGTCTGCATGCTCTATTTATCCTCTCCTCGGCTGATGGGCTGCGACATCTTAAAACTGTTAGAAACCACACATTTTAGAGGGGAATGACCGGCAGACACAGACTGCTTATAAACCATGAAATAGAGCCTTCACCCTCCCGAACAGCCGTCCCCTTCACCAGCGAGGTCTGATTCCCCAGCGGGCTCTCGGTTTCGGCTCACAGCACACCCAGAGCGACAGGCCGGGGCGAAACCGGCCGCTCCGGTGTTTTCCTGATCGACGTCGTGCCAGGGTCGCCTTTCAAAGGCGCTGGCCATGTCTTGAATGTTTACATTGTTAATGCTCCGGGAGCAGGTAATGGCAGGTTAAAACATGACCAGCGTGATCAAAAGGTGCAGTGGTAGGTAATCTCTGTTTGGGGTGGGAAGGGGACGGAAAGAAAGAGTTGGGGGCAAAAAGAGATGGAGAAACTGGAGCTTTAAAAGAAAAGCACCTGACAGTAAACCAAGAGTCCCGGAGGAATCGCCTTGTCTCGTTACCCTTGCAAATCTGCAGCATAATAGCGCTGGTGCAGGATGCGTCGATAAGGATGGATTTCTGGCGTTTTACGATGTGTTCGGCATTAGCGTGGAGGACGCGAGGCAGTGAGGCCGGGAGCCTGATTTGCGTCACAGCAGAGAACAACTCGGGGAGGGTGGTGTGTGTGCCTGCCGAAATGCCCTCACGTTGAGACTTTGTTTTTCAAGAACAGTGCAGGATCTCTCTCTGTTTTTCAGCAGAGAAGTATGCCTGAGGGTCAAACTCACCGAGTGGGTAGAGAGTACAAATGTACAGATTATGGTTACGAGTTAAAACAGAATGTTGCTCTTCCATGCAAAGACTGACTGAAACGTTTTAATCGTTTTTATGCAATGGCGTTTCCCACCGGTCATTTTGCATTTATCATCTTCAAACTGTTTGAAGGAGTACCTGCTGCAGGGATATTTTTGGCCATCTGTGTAGGACTTACTGGTGCCCAGGGCTGCTACAGAGCGAATGGAGAAAAAAATTCCTGCTTAAATGTTTAAAACAGAATCAGAAAGATGGATAATTTTACCTTCAGTGGTCTGCTTTCTCGAGGGTTAGATGCGCTGCTGTGTCTTCCCTGCTAGGATAAATGCAGTTACTCTTTTTTTTTTTTTTTTATTATTAGCTGTTTAACAGGATTCTAGTTCATAAAGGGGACTTAAGATAGAGGCAGTAATTTTTATATGTCCCACCTGAGCACATAGGCTAAGACGCAGAACTGTAGGTCCTGGTTTGCTTTCCCTAACTGAGTCTTTCAATCAGAGCCAAACAGAATTGCACATCCAGGCAAAGGTCCCAATGTTACTAAAGGGAATTTTTGCCCCAGTAAGGTCTGCACAATGAAATAGGCCATATTGCATGATGCCAGTTTTGCCCTGGCCACTGAAGGTCCAAGAAGAAACGCACAAAATGACTATTTAAGCCAGGGATACTGTATACACTATTTTAGTAGAAAATAAAAGAAACGATGCTTTTGCTCAGTGCACTTTTTAAGACGCGTCTGTCTTTTGATGCCAGCCTGGTACCACCTCCCTGTCCAAATTTTCCAACTTCATTCCCTCTGCCTTTGTTTCTTTTTTAAACTCCAGACTTTGCGGAAGGAAACATTCACCATAAGGCCTTGCTGATCTCCGTGACCGTTTGCAGTATCCTTCTGGTGCTTATCATCATATTCTGCTACTTCAGGTAAATAAGGAATATTTTGCCAGCCTGTTAACGTTCTTCCTACTATTGATCTTTTTATAGACTTAAGAATTTTAAAATCTTTTCAAAGAGGAAAATTAAAAAATAAAAAGCGAACTGTGATTTTACTGTGGAAAAAAATGCATATTTTGTTCATGTTAGTCATAACTATACCTGTGTGATGTATTTCATGCCGTATCTTTTGCCTAGCATCCTAAAAAGCCTTTCAGGTAGAAGCACAGCTTTTTCTTTACTGAAGCTGAAAAAAAGGCACAGGGTGGAGTTCGTGTAGGGCAAATAAACGTCTTTATATGGTGAAGAAGTGATCCCCCAAAAGAGGGGGGGGTGCAGAAGTGTAAGTAAATATGGCTAGAATGTTATCATAATCTGCAGACATTATACCTAAATAATTCTTCACATTTTTTAAATAGTCCCGGATCCCATTATCTCACTTCCTTTTGCTCCTAAAAGACCCATTGCATTCAGTGAAATAAAATAGGGTATTTACACTATCCGTTTTAAACATGTTTGACTTCCTGAAAAGAAAACCCCACTCCTTTTGCTGTGCAAACATACACCAGATTGCAGTCCTGGAGTTTTGTGGTCCAGAGTGCAAGAGTTTGGATGCTGAGAAGAGTTTACTGAAAACAAAGCTGAAAATAATGGTTAGCAAGTCCAGCATATTTGGTTAAATAATTTCACCGTTAAATCTAATTTCACTTTCCTATGACCGGGCAGGTACAAACGGCAGGAGACACGGCCACGATACAGCATCGGGCTGGAGCAGGACGAGACCTATATCCCGCCAGGGGAGTCCCTGAAGGATTTGATCGAGCAGTCTCAGAGCTCCGGCAGCGGCTCCGGGCTCCCTCTCCTGGTAAGAGACAAATATTATTTTAATGCAAGTTTAAAAGGCAAAGGAGAGCACTGGGAGGAGAAAAAAAGGATACCTGAGAAATGAGACTTGTATTTGAAAATACAAATTGCTTTAGGGTTTTCTTCCCCAGCAATGGCAAGGCTTTAAGCTGGAAAACAATTAAGAACTGGAGACTTTTATTTCACGTAGACAAAGTGAAAAAAAGCTTAGCTTTTTTACCTCAGCTCAGTTCTTAGCTCAGATATCATAGGATAAGTACTTAGCTCAGATATCATAGCATAAATTCAGATTAATAGACCTCACACCAGGCTTTACCCCACTGTAAAGGACAGCGTCTGGCCTGCAGTCCCATTTTCATGCTTTTTATGTACAACACACAATAGCGTTTCAAACACTGACACACAGTCTTTATATAGAAGGAACTGTAATTTATCAAACCTGGAACCTTTTTATGTGTGGACTTCACTTTGCATTCAAAAGTCAAGAGCAAATTATTTTCCTTGTACTGTGGTAATCTCAGAGGTTAAAGGCATGGGAAGGGAGTGTAGTTTATCATTATTTCTGAACCGACTCCAAGACGACTGAAACCCCTGAGCTCACATACTGAAAAGGCAGAAGTTTTATATTCTGCAGCAAAACACTTCTGTTCACCGGAGTTTTAATTTTTTGAGGCTCGCCATTGCTTCTTAGCACTGAAGAAAAAACAGACTACTTAATTAAAATATTGCCCCTGAAAAAATGAATTTGATTTCGTTTTCATTTTTCAGAGACTGTGTGTCCCTTCCGACAACTAAACCTGGATGTTTGTAGTGATCCTATATACAGTAGATGTTGTCCAGTTTCCAAATACTAGGTACTATCTGCTTATTCCTTCAAGTCACGTCTTTCCCATGCTAAAGATGAAATAAAATGGGAAATTTTATAATTCCTCAAGATGAGGCAAAAAGTTGAGCAACTGGCTAAAATCTGACTGAACTGAACTCGTTTTGGCAAGAGTAAGCGCTCAGGTTCTCATTTAACTGAAGTGCTTTTTTAAATCCAGTTTTCTAACAATAGACATAGCCACTGAGGAGGAGAAGACAAGCTGAAGAGCGGGCTTTGCGCCTGGGTCTGAGCGTGGGAATTCCACAGCCGTTCTTATCTGCTGGGAGAAAGTTTGTCAGTTAGAATAACCTCCCATGCCGACATCCCTGCAGCGGCCATGGAAAAGGAGGGATCGCGTCTGTGAGTGAAGACCGTTCCTAATGAGAGCTTCCAATTTATTTAATCACGAGGGGCTCTTTTTTTTTTTTTTTGTTTGCTGCGTAACACATAAGACACCATAGTAATTCGGACAAACGCAAGAAACTTGAGTCTTTTTATGTGCGTCTTTTATGCTGCTAATTAACTACTGCAAAGGTTGCGATGGGATGCCAACTCTTCTTCCAGTCCTCCTGTTTGCTCTGCCAGGCCTGGAGACTTTGCAGCCACTGGACCTGGTGGTGTTCCTGGAGGCATTTTTTTCTGCTCTTTGCCTAGGAAAATGGATGCGTTTTTCCCTAGATGTTTACTTTAAACAGTCATTTGCTCTGGAAGACAAGAAAAAGTGAGAGCTATAATGAATCTTGCACATAGTAATAAATGTTTGCTGCATTTCCCAGAGAGCTACCACATCTGCAGGCCCGCAAGAAATGCATGGTTTGGTACCTGTGGGCCCATGCCGGAAACGAGTGTATCGCAAAGCGCCCAGAAGAAAGTGTTCTAGCCTTTATTGTGGAAGAGTTTTAACCATCATTACTTCTTATTCAAAGAGTGAAACATTCAAAGTTATTATATCAGGAAAATAAGCTGCAAATTTATTACAAAATGTCAATTTATGATAAACTGTCATGTCTTTCTTTTGTGCAGAACATTTATTTTAATGGTTAGATATTACACCAAAAAACAAACATTAACCACGATGTTATCAATACCTTGACGTTCAACAGGCATTTTTTCTCTCGAGCTGCTTGCACCCCTGACAGAAAAGTTTGCTGCAGGTTAAATGCTGCCAATCAAATTTAAAACGAAAAAAAAATATAGTAAATTGCAAATAAAGGCTCTGAGCCAACAAAGTGGGGCGCGCAATGCAATCTGTGCAGGCAAGCAGAACCCCGTTGGCCTTGACAGAGCAAGAAGTACATGCAAAGCTAATGCCCCGGCGACTGCACGTGCAAACTCAGGGAAGGAGGTTACCTGTTGGGGGCACAAAGGAGAGAGTGGTATGAAGTTTGCTGAATTGCAGAGTGCGGCCCCTGCCTTTTTGCAGGGTTTTTTTCATTCTTCTTCCAATGAATTTTGCTTTGCAATGGGCTGCATCCCAGAGATAGCCAGCAAATACTCTGAAAAAAATACTAAAGTGAAAAACGGTTTGTTTGTCTGAAGTTTCTCTGCATTAGACAGATTTGGCTGAAAAACAGAATGCAGAAGTAGAAATAGTTGGTAAGTGGGTTGATTCCAGACAGGGAGGGGAAACAAAGGGCCATGCAACTTCACCTGGCTGGTCACAGAGCTCAAGCAGCAAAATACAAATTTGGAAAGAAATCAAAAAAGCACTCACTGTGAATAATTCACACGGACTCATCATTCAGCATGCTTATAAAATCAGTTCATCCAACAATTTTGATGAACGAATATGCTTTAAAAAACGTAATCAGTTTATCAGCCCCCCGCCCCCCAAAGGGCTAAATTCCTTAAAATAAAATAAATTATTCATAGTAAATCATTTGACCAGTTCTAGCAAGAGGAAACCAGGTTAAGGCCCTTCACATAGTATTCTGCCGCCTGAAAACCCATAACAGAAATGTGTTTTTCATTTTCTTAATGTAATTTAATAAGGAACTTTTCATCATTAAGTATTGTAATTTCATGTACTTTATGATGCCATTACATATATTTACACAAATTAAGTTATTTGATATAACTGCATTATTGTTCAGGATGCATTTTTAAAATGGGCAAAATAGAAAGCAACAATGCTAAAATTACATTACCAAATGTTAAAGCAAAATTCCAATGTAATATAACAATTGTTCAATCACTATATGAGAGTATAAAGGAGAATAAATCGGTTTTAAAAATTAAGGCTAATCTCTGTTCTTGGCTTTCACTGATGTTAATAAAAAATAATGGCACTGAAGCCGCCATCTTGGAAGTCTCCTAATATATTGCAGGGCTGAAAAAATAGGATCCTGTTTAAATGAAAACAAACATAAAGGCTGGAACTTCTGAAATAGTTTTACATAAATGCCTATGGATATTATTCTTCTTTAAATTGCTAATATGAAAACCTGTAATTTATTTACAAAATAAAAGATAATAGATCTTATCTGAACATGCATTCATACTTCAGGGGGATTGTGGCCATCATGCTCTGCGTTACTGGCCTGTACTTTCCACCGCTAGAGATTATAAGTAAACCTAATTTTCACTGGACCTCCAAGAGACAATGAGGGAAGCAAATGCTTTTAAAATCCAATTTTGATTGTCTATTTTAGTCAGCCACAGTTGCAAAAATACTTGCGATTACATGAAACACGTTTGGTTCCATAGGGATTCGGTGCAGACTCGCTGCAGTAAGCTCCTTGAGAGTTGTGTATGCGTGGTGGCAAAACCTAGAGACCTTAAATTTGCACAAGTTTGGACTTTACCAACAGCCTGGGCCAAATTAAAAGTTGTTAGTCAGAGATGAAAGTGTATTACAGCCTATGAAGTTATTTTCTTCAAAAATCTTGTAAAAACCTACAAGACCAAAAATCGTTAGCTGTGGGTCGAACTGGCAAGACTGAAGCAGAAGAAGGTGACATTTTAACATCTTGTTTTACTAGGGTGAGGTTGAGTCAACCGTGAACGGTAGCGGGTTGTGTTGCAGCATCTGCTTTGATTTTTTCTTCTGTGAACTTTTAGAAGTATGTCATCTGCCAACATGCCCCAGTCCTATGGGACTGTGTTAGTCTGCATTTGCCCAAGAATTTTCGTGGTCATAAAAGTTTATTAAATGTAGACTCGTTCAGTCTTCTACGTGCAGCCCATCATCCTTATAAAGGGTGGGTATCTCTGCAGTGCTGCTGGTTACGTTGGTCTTCTGATACAGCTGCACAGAGGCTTTGATACAGTCACTAGAAAACAGCAATTTAAAGCTACTCTTCCATATCTTTGGGAAAAATGTCATTTCTTACTGTTATTACTAAATAACGAGGTTTATTAAAATTGATGTAGGTCCTAAAGCCTTTCTGACTCCTAAGGCTAAGGTTCCTAAAGCCAAATTTATATATTGAAATTACGAGGGACAGGATTTTCAAAGAGCTAGAAGGAAATAGGAAGCTGCTTTCAATAGTTTTGCTGGTTCTGGAGCACTGACTGCTTTGGAGCACAGACTGTTCTGAGTCTCAGCCTTGAGATCAAAGGTGTTGGATATGTAACAACGTTCCTGTTTTAAATAAAAGGACCTCGTCCTTTAAAAGCCGAATGGGGTTGTGGGTGGCCAGGAATATTTTCTATCAAAGCTTTTCCAGCAAAAAGCAAGAATTTCCACAAAATGGGAAAATTTTCCACAGGAAAATAAAAATTTTAAGATTAATAGTCAAAAGTTTTATTCGCACTGACTAATTTCCTCTCTTGAGTTGCCATGGTGCATTTTGGAAATGTCTAGAAAGGCGTCTTTGCATTGCCAGCAGTGACCTCGCTGGCTGTGTATTCCGCGGGAGGTGGGGAGCTTCCGTGCCGTGAAGCTTTGCAGAAATCCGTTTTGCAAAGTCTGCGCATTCCCGTTTTCGCCAGGATTCTTGTGCAGAAAGGAGAGGAAGCAGGACCAAGACGAACGCAGAAAATTTCTGCCGAGCAAGTTCTAACTGCGTGTCTTGGGATTTTTGCAGGTTCAAAGGACCATAGCAAAACAGATTCAGATGGTAAAGCAGATTGGAAAAGGCCGCTATGGAGAGGTTTGGATGGGAAAGTGGCGTGGAGAAAAGGTAGCTGTAAAAGTGTTTTTCACCACGGAGGAGGCCAGCTGGTTCAGAGAAACAGAAATCTACCAAACTGTCCTGATGAGGCATGAAAATATTCTCGGTGAGTGGAATTAAAGATTTTTAAATATTTGATCCTTAAGTTTAATTTGCTGTTTGTTGTTGTCCGACGTCCTCTTGCGTGTTTTGTTACCCACCGTGCTCCACAATTAGCCATGCCATACCTTACAAAAATAAGATGTTTTAAGGATTCCTGTGCAGTAAAGAGTAACTGGCTTTGGAGGCTGTTGCAGCCAGCGCACTTCTAATTCTGCCGCCTGTCGTTGAGCACACGGGCTTTCGTAAATACACGAAAGGCTAAAGTTGAGGCTGGTAAATTAATGCACAGCTTTTACAGAGCTTTCCAGACAATCTTTTTAACCTGTTTGCTTGCCTATGCCTCGGCCAGCACGAGAAGGGAGGATCTCGTGATGAGGCTGAGCTTTCCCAAGGGCCAGGGAGGGATAGAAAGCCCTGGCAAACTTCACTGTGGGCTGTCCTGAAAACAGACCTTTTGCCTCACGCAGCAGAAGTCCTCATTTCATGAGGTGGTGACCTTAGCATAGCTGCATGGAAGGATGATAAAAGCGACTGAACAAAGCGTGAAAACAAAACCTCTGATGCAGCTGACAGTTCAGCGCACTGAGGCATCCGAGAGAGCCGTGAGAAGTATTAATTGGAAAATCTTTACTTTTGGGCAGGATTCATTGCTGCAGACATTAAAGGTACAGGATCTTGGACCCAGCTGTATCTCATCACCGACTATCATGAGAATGGCTCACTCTATGATTATCTGAAATCCACTACCTTGGACACGAAAGCCATGCTAAAGCTGGCCTACTCCTCGGTGAGCGGCTTGTGCCACCTGCACACGGAGATCTTCAGCACTCAAGGCAAACCGGCTATTGCCCACCGGGACCTAAAAAGTAAGAATATTCTGGTGAAAAAGAACGGAACCTGCTGTATAGCAGATTTGGGCTTGGCTGTTAAATTTATTAGGTGAGTAGATCTAAGTAGACCGAACGGAAGCTGATAAATGAGACACTGGTTATGTTGTTTCCTGAGTGCGTGTGCTCGTGTGAGTAAGCACGTGCAATGTATGTGCACACCTTTCATGCTGTGCTCACGCGTGTTTGAGATGGGGCTCCCTCCGGAGGTGAGCACGTCACATAAACGCATCGTGCAGGTGTATAAATGGTTGCTCTGTAATAATTGTCAACATTAGTTGCATTTGCATAAACGTTTCAGTTTTCATCAGGTCTGTTCTGTATCAGCCTGAATATTATTACCGCGTGCTAAAAGGACGTAGCACTGACAGGTGAAATCATGTCAATAAACTTGTCACTGAAGCTTTCGGCTTGTCTAATCTCTAAATAATTCACTCACAACTTGTACGGAATAATATTCATCACTTGCACATGCTAGAAACTGGGATTTATTGAAAAGCACCCCACTTGTGTTGTATTTTGTTTCATTTCCTACAAATCACATTGCCAAGGGACAGATTTGATTTTTGAAATGGCTTTTAAATTTGATTTTTAAAAATGGTTATGTGTTTACACAACTGAGAAGGAGCAGACAGGTAGGACTGGCGCACTCCTGGGATTCATGAAGAAGTCATTGCTGTCTGAGAGCTGTTTGCTCTGTCTGAAAGGAGTTTGAGTTCTCAGGTCTGTTCCTGCTGGAGATGTATGTTACGAACCCTGTGATTTTTCTGAGCACAGAAACGTGGCCCCATAGAGTGAAGGTTTCAGTCTCAGAGGTCGGCTTTGAAAACGTGGGTTCCCTTAAGCATAACAAAAAACTATTCTGTACAAGATCTTGAACTGAAATTACTCAGAGTGAAAGTAAGGACAGTTTTATATGCCCTTCTCACCGTTGACTCCTCTATCAGGTTTCTGGGTGAGGCTTTTCCTTTATGAACCAGACCTTCCTCTGGGAGATGAGGAAGAAATAATTTTACTTTGGGGAAGAGAAACAACTTGGAAACATGCCTTTCGCTGTAAAAGTTTCAGGGAAGGCAATTTACACTTTCCAGGTACATTTTGCCTGGCAAATGCACAGTAACACACTTTTTAGGCATGACCTGAGAAAAACTAGAAACTACTTGAAGAAGGTCTCTATATATGTATATATATATATGAAATATGTGTGTGTGTGTGTGTGTGTGTGTGTGCATATGTGTATATTTATATTTATATATATATGCACACATGCATATGTGTATATATATATATTTCGTAATCCAATTGGAATTCACAGCACACACTCAGCTTTTCTCAGACAGAATCCCTCCTTACACAATGGCCAGGAACAGAAAAAAGTAGGTGAAAGAGATGTGATCTGCTGAAAAATAATGAGTTTAATAAAATTCTCTGCCTGCCTTATTTTTTTAGAAATACTGCAAGTCAGTGCAGGTCACTGGACTTATGTCATGTTTTTGTGGGTATGCACAAACGCACCAGCATACGTATGTTAAATGACAGTGAATGTGACAAGCTTTTCCCTCTGCTTGTTGGTCATTTCTGTAATGATAGGTGAACAAAATTATATAAGAAGTTGTGTGATTATTCTGTAAGATTTTGTTATAACTATCATATTTAAAATATTTACGTTTTGAAGGTGCGGAAAGGGAAACAGGCCTTTTTAAGCAAACCACAGTTTATGCCGTATCTTAAACCTCTAAAAACACTAAAATTGATGCAGCAGACTCTCAGTTAATGAAGACAAAATAAACAGCTGTGTTTTTAGTGAGCATTTGTTTCCTGTTAGCTATACGTTGTCTCCTGTGGTCTGTGTGTGTGACATGTGACACATGTGGTTAGATCTTTTGCACGCTTACGTCTGGCTGTTTTTACATCTTGGCATGGAAAGGTTGGGAGAGGTCAGGCATAACGCATATGCACAAAAATTAGGCAGACCCTTTTTGCTTGCAGGTCTGATTTGGTAGGGTTAAATGATACTCCCGAGCTATGTAGTCTCCTCCATTAATTGTTAAGACGAAAGCATTAGGTGGCGGAGTATGTTAAGAAAATAACATTTAATGAAGAGTTGATTGTTATCACCAGCATTAGTCTAGTTTAATGGTAATGAAATCTCCCAAATGCAGCATCCCTGTTGAGTCTTATCTCCATCGCGGTTGTGCATTTGAATGCTTAATATTGCCTGAGGCAAGTAAGCCTTTTAGGAAGGGTCGGCGGCTCACGCTAAGAGGCTTTCCCTATAAGAATTGTGCCATTAAGATCATGCATTACTTATGACCTTGTTCCAGCCTGGATGTGGTTTGAATTTACTACTGCTCCCATCTAAATTGCTTTCTTTTCGAGCTACTTTATTGCATGTGTGATGCCTTCTTTTTTTTTTTTTGTGTCTTGTAGCGATACGAACGAGGTAGACATTCCTCCAAATACGCGTGTGGGAACAAAACGCTATATGCCTCCCGAGGTGCTGGATGAAAGCTTGAATAGGAATCACTTTCAGTCGTACATCATGGCTGATATGTACAGTTTTGGGCTCATTCTTTGGGAGATAGCAAGGAGATGTGTGTCTGGAGGTAAATGGCAAATACACTTTTTTGATGGCAGTGACATGGCTTTTAATTGTTTCAGCAAACGCAGTTTATAACCCAAATCTTCCATTCCATCCTTTCCTCTGGGTAAGCGTTTTCACTGCAGTAAACACATGTGGATAAACCATGCAGGTAACTCTTCGTTTCTGTTTTCTGGTGAACTTTACAGCATCAGTCAGTGCTATTTTAACAGCAGAGATTTCTAGTGTATTTTAATGGCCTGTTTTGGGGGCTGTCGGGGTCTACATTGAAGGGGAGATAAGGGGCTCATCTAGGGGCTTTTTCAGATGGCTACACGTTTTGGCTGGACTGGGGACATTCAGCTATGGTAGCAGAAAGAAAATAGTGATTTTTTCTTGTTGTTGTTAAACGTAAGGCAAACAGTTTGGGGGTATTCTGTGCCACTACTTAAAATAAGTAATCTAGTTACAAGACAAGTAGAAAAAAGCAGGGAAAATGGCACTTACTACATCACTGTCTTACTAGTAACGTGCTTCTTTCTGGTATCAAGCGTTCAAGTGGTGGAGAGGGCAGTGATGAAGAGATCCAGCCAGCTGCAGGGTTGGGGTCTAGCTCTATTCCTATGCACAGGCTCTATGTACTCCACACGCAGAGCTCAGTGCAGTGCAAAAACGATGGGTGTTATTACCTCTGTTTTGCCACTGGGCAAACTTAGATGCAGAGAAATGATTTGGCAGTGGTTGCGTACCACGTTGGTGCTGAGAAAGAGCAGAATGCGTCTCTTGGGTCTGTGCTGCGTTCACCAGTCCAGACTTTTAAAGCCTGCAGTACTGTGCTCTGTGCCTGCCCTGGAAGAGCTGAATTTCATTCAAGAGCACTGTGATTCCTGTGTTTGCAATTTTTAATGTTGCATTTATATATTATGTATTACATATATGACACATTAATATTATAGTATATTGTATAATATATTGCAGTGGTTCTCTGTAAAATCTGTAATACCACCTTCATCATCACGATCACTGCTGGTGCAGAAAGGGTGAGGGTCCGTCTGTGCTAGGTGCGCACGCCCTGCCTCGCGGCGGAAAACAGGAATGGCGAGCGAGGAGAGCGTGCGCTCACTCTACAGTGAGGCAGAAAGCCAGGTTTTCTTTCCGCAGTGTGTGCATGAAACTCGCCCAGTAAAGGCCACGTTTAAATGAGAATTGGGGCCAGAGGAAATGTTTTATGGTCGAACTGCTATAAAGAAAAGAGGAGAAGAAAAAGAGGAGAAGACGACAGTGGCACATGTCTTCTGCAAGCGAGACACAACTTGTTGTTGGGTTTTTTTCCCAGGAATAGTCGAAGAATACCAGCTGCCCTACCATGACCTGGTGCCCAGCGACCCCTCGTACGAGGACATGCGGGAGATCGTGTGCATCAAGAGGCTACGCCCGTCATTTCCCAACAGATGGAGCAGCGATGAGGTATCGCCCCTTTCCAAATGAAGCCTGTGCTTTACTACCTAAATTGGCTTAAGGCCCAAATTTGCAGTATTTTTGATCAGAGCGAGCGAGTGAGATATTGACCTAATTCTGTATCATTTTACGTCTGGAGGAGTGAGTGGCTAGCCAAAACTGTTAACGCTTTTTGGAAGAGAATTTAACTTACACTTAGTACCCAGCAGCAGCTTCAGCGTGTACCAATGTATATAGGCCATAATTCCCAGCTTCTTTTTTTTTTTTTTAAAAAAAAAGCTTCTTTAAAGGCTTTTAAAAAAAAAAAAAGAAGCAAATTTTTTCTACCTCTGTAAAATGAAGTAAGTGTCCAGCTTTTCTGTGATCAGACTTAGAAATGGTATTTTTACCATGATAGCACATTAACCTGAGCACATGATGTCAAGTTTCACTGTTAGGGTATTACGGACATAGAGTAATAGTGAGCACCGTGCCCAGGCAGCAAAAATAAAGCACTTATTGTTCACCTCTTTCCATCTTTTAGGAAATGGTACTCATGTGCCTTTTTGCATTTTAACAGCACGGCCTGCAGATGTGGCCTTTCAGAAGAGATGTAGGATCAAGAAAACGCTTTCCAAAGTAAAATTTGGTTGTTTGAGGGGTGGGGGAGAATCTGAACTCTTTCCATTGAGAATGTATAATGAAGCAAAGTTGCGCTTTAGGAATCAGAGATGAATAGTGGATGCACAACAGGCAAACTTGCCGTGCTATGGAGAAGTCATTAATCATGCTAATTGGTACCGTATAATGCTGTAATGTCTTTTGCAATAGCAGAAGACAGCTGTCATTTGGGAATGGCAGTGCTTAGATGAATATTCTGCAGTTAGATAAAAGACTTGCAATATGTGAGTTGTAGGCAATGTGGGAATGCCAGGCAAAAATAAAACCACCTCCCCGGGAGACTTGAGGACCTGCATTAACAGCCACTGTAGGAAGGATCTAACCACATCTTGCCTGTCCTGCCCCTAATCAAAACCTGCTGAGGCTTCGAGGAGGTGGAAACACACAGGAGGAAGCGCTGTTCATGTAGATGCCTGGAAAGGCTTTTGCGCAGGGGCACAAGGCTCATATGGTGTGGCAGCACCCGTAGTGAGGACTGAGGAGACTTGCTGAAATAACTACTCTTCATAAATTGATTAGCCCAGTCGGTAATCCCATTTCGGGGCTTATGGCAGCGAGAGGCAAATTTACTAGTGCATAAAACCTTGTGTATCACCAACAGAAGTTTATAGAAATCCATCTTAATCTGGAAGGTATTAGGTTGATGGGGCACTGTGAATGGGTATTAGGCTTAATACCTTTCTGGGCCTCATGAAGAAGTGGTGGACAACGTGGAAGAGTTTGACAACGCTAGCCAGCACTTCTCAACTAAAACTCTCTCAGAGTCCTACTTTGAGAAGCCCTTGTAGCTTCACGGGCGCAGGCGAACTATTTCAAAACTTTTTTTTTTTTCCTATTGAATCAAGCAGATCTTCAGGCAGTGTGAAACCTTGGGCTAGCAGGGCACGCGGGCATGGTGGTTTACCTGACCTTTTTTTGTTCAGATGGCAGCAGTAGGCACAGAGCAGGAATACAGCATGCTGCTGCTGCCTTCCCAAGGCTGGAAAAGCTGTGTGTTCGTGTTGTGCCATAGCCCCGGGGCCTGGCTGCTGCTGGAGGAAGGCTAATTCCACTGAATTTCCGGCAAAGCGTTCTCTCTACAAAGCCATGTTTATAGTGGTCGTGCTAAGCAAAATTTGCTGCAAGGGTTTGGGGAAGGGCAGATAAGAAAAGTGCTTTTGTTGAGTTTACATATAGACTAGAAATATAGACTAGAAGTTGTCATAAATTTTAGAGTAATCACCACGTTTTGAGAGCTCTATTTAATATACAGGAGAAGGCTCTTGAAAAGCAGTAGAACCCAGAACGTCGGTCTTTTTCGGCCGCCGTTAGACAAGACCTTCTGCCTCTAGTTTCTCGATCTTGCCACCAGCAGCAGCCTTCTCTTGCCCTGCCCGGGTGCGACCTGCTTTTGCCTTTGCCCCCGCAGTGCCTCCGCCAGATGGGGAAGCTGATGATGGAGTGCTGGGCTCACAACCCCGCGTCCCGCCTCACAGCCCTGCGGGTCAAGAAGACGCTTGCCAAAATGTCAGAGTCACAGGACATTAAACTCTGATCCAGCAACAGGCAGCTCTTGCGAAAGCCCACCAAAACGGACTTTCTCTTGCAGTCAAGACGTCATGGAGAGGCATCAAAAGCCTTCCCTAAGAAGCACCTCGAATGCAGTCGTGTCTGACAGCTTTTGAGGAGAGTATCCTTTGCAAAATCAGCCAAATGTTGACATCCAAGTTTGGAGGAGGCTCGTCTGCCCTTGTTTACATGGGGAATACAGTTTTAGTAACTGGTTTAAGGTTATACGTGTTGCTTTCCATGAAAGCCACTTATTATTTTATTATTATTATTGTTATTATTATTATTTTGATTGTTTAAAAAGATACTGCTTTAAATTTTATGGAAATAAAACTTTTGGTTAGAAGTAAAAAAGATGTATATTGTTACATTAAAAAACTAGAAGAAACTATGCTGAAAAATGAAAGCAAAGTGACTTTTTCATTTATAGAGAGACTATTGCACTCCAGCATTAAAAAAAACGGAGCGAGAGGGAGAGAGAAAGTCTGTGAAGCTCAGAGAAACTGTAATAGAAGCCGCCTTAAAAGCCACCTGCCTACGGAGCCCACTTTCCGTGGCGCTGTGGATGTGAGTGGTTTTCACAATACAGCTCGAGCCCAATTAGAGCTGTTGCTATTAGAGCCGCGGGTTGCTGAGTCCCTGTAGGTGACCTGTCACGGGGGAGCTCATACTTCGTTTAAGATAATCAGAAGCCATAGAGCGAATATGGTTCAGCGTGACTTGCTTTCCTTTTTTTTTTTCCTCCCCCCCGAAGCACTTCATGTTTCTAGCTCTGTTAGGAAATCTCATGGACGTGCTGCTGGGATAATAAACCAGTGCCCCTTTTCTGAGTGCTTTTCTCCCCTCTGCCAAACAAAATATCTTGTCTGTGAGCAGAAAGGAGGGGAGCGAGTCCCCCGAAGTACACGTCTGGATCTTCTTACCAGCCTTGCGTTAATGAGAGGCACCACTGGTAAATGAAACTGCGCTGACCTACATACAAAACCGCCGGGTAAGAGAAAAGTTTGTTGTGAGGCAGAATTATTAACTTGTTCCTTCAGTTGTTTAGAAGTGGGATACCCGAGTACAACAAGAGTTTGAAAAAAAAAATCCACGTTCCCTTTTCAGATGAAAGAAAAATGAAATGTTGGGATAGCGAAATAAAGACGCGCTTTAGGGCACTGCAGACCAAAATCTGGCCTTGGACTTTGGCCGCCTTATTGTTTTGGACGGCCTTGCAGCGGCCTCGAAGGCTGTGGGAGCCGTTGCACGGGGACAGGGCCTGCCGCCAGGTTGCAGGCTGCGTAGCGCCGCCGTTCCCGAGCCGAAGGGCCGTAGCGAGGAGAACGGCGATGCGGCACGGGCTTAGCTGCCTTTCTGCAGCCTCCCTTCCTGGGGACCTAGCAGCCGTCGCAATGTTAAAACTGTGGCAGGGGAAATGAGAGGTAACAGGAAGGCAAAGTCCCCCACGCGAGGCGTTTTCTTTGGGGAGGTTTCTGTTCTTTGTCAGCTTATGAAAGCCGAGCTGCATGAGAGTTACTGTTCTTACCTTTATTTTGTTTTGTTTTGTTTTTCTGCCTGCCTCTGTCCTGTTTCTCTAGACAGCGTTCAGTTTAAGTTTGAAATAAGTTGTTACAAATGCTGCTTTGATTATAACAAGCCTATTTCGGAGTTGAAGTAATGGACGTGCTGCATTTATCCTCAGCATTTATGTAATGCTTCTTTTCCTCCTTTTTGGACAAAACTGATTTATTTGTGGTAGCTAGGTATATATAATTGGAGTTCAGCTTCAGAGCTCCCTGAAGGTATTTATAGTTTGAAAAATTGCAATTTTATACTTCCAAGCTAATAGAGAAAAATGTGAGGTTCAAGCGAACCAGCAAGACCTGCGTGATTGTAGGCGTTAAAAAGTTTAATCAGAGGGCTTTCATTAATTAGAGTGCTTTTTTTGCAGTTTCCCTGCCGGTACCCCAAGAATGCTAAGCAACACAAAAAGAAAATCTCTGAGACTTAATAGTACACTAAATCCTGGCCCCAGAGGGCAACTGGTGATTTCCATTGGCTTCAATAAGCAGCATGCTTGCATATGTGAGAGCAGAATTTGGTCCTCTTTTTAGGTGCCTTTACTTGAAAATGTCTGGCCCAAAGTAAGGAGAATAGCCCATCCTCTCTTCAGACTGTATCTTTCTGTCTTCTCAGTGAACTGAGTCGTGAGGTTTCTGCTGTAAATCATCCCTCTGAATGTGGTGGCCTCACTGACGATTAGAGAGCAGGGGTGAAAAGTGGGAAGAAACATCAGGAGTATCTAACATGCGCAAACGTAACATAGGAGGGGAAATGAATCCCTGATGACCTACCCGAGGGCTTTCGGTGTAGGTGGGAACTGTCGCGCTGAGATCCTACGTGGAGATTCCTTCGTTTTGCCTTTCGCCTCGTACGTTTTAGCTTGTGAGATAAACGTGGGTGGGAAATGCCCTGATTCGAGGCTGACGGCCAGATCCAGTCCTCTGCCCTGGCTCACCGGCGAGGGGCGCTCACGAAAACAGCAACGTGAAATTTCCTCTGCCCCTGCCCTCGCGCGGGCAGAGCTGTGCCACGATGAAGATGGAAAACCCAGTTTCATGCTCCCAGCTCGCCGCCTGCAGGTTTTCTGAACGAGTCCTGCTTTTTTGTTCCAAAAGGAAGGGATCTAAGATACTGGTTGATAGGTTATGTAATGTGTGTATGTTAAATGTTCAAGTTTATGTGTTTTTTATATATATATATAAATATATATATATAAGAATATATATATGTTCAGTTGGGAGTCTGGAATAACTCCAGTATGTGGAACAAGAGTAAACTATTATGGATGATAAAGCACTAAATAAAACATAATATTTATTTATGAAAATACATAAATGACAAATCACTGCAACAGTGCTATGTAGGAAAATAAATATATATATATGAGGAGACACACATCCAAGAAAACAAAGGGTCTGCAGTTATGGAACTAATTTCTGTCCATTTTCTCCCAAGACTAAAGGGGCCAGATTTTGCCCTCAAATCTCATACCTATTGTAATCAATGATACTGTTAAAGGAGGATTCCTCAGGGCAGAAGAATGGCCTAAGTGAAGCTTGCAAGACATTGGTTCTAGCACTGTGGCAGCTGCGTTACCAGATGAACGGTTAACTTTAGGCAACGCTCAAAATGTAATAATTGTAATGGTTCCAACATGTACAGTGAATTCCCGTTAGTACATGTATTTTTTATTTTGCCACCTGTACAGCCTTTTACTGTCACTTCCAGACTTCGGTAGTGTCGCAGTGCCTGTTGATGAGGACTTGGATGTCAGGGCTAAGAGCCTGGTGGCCTCTGTGCCAGCAGGTTCTGAAATACGATTTTCAAATGTAAAAACACTGAAGGAAGTTTAGTTTAATGACTTACTGGCATAGCTCAGATAGGTTGGGAGAAGGATTTAAAAAAACAAAAGGAAGAGAGATGCCATCTAGCAACTGCTATCCTGTCTCTAGCACAAACACAACTATTTCTTTTAAAGAAAAGGTTGACAATGTAAAGACTAAGAAACTAATTTGTGTTCTTTTTTGAGAACCAGTGCCTTATGAAACCTGTAAATACTGTAATTAGAAAAAATGGGGAACAAACTTGTTATGTTGTATTTGTTCAGATTGTATATGGCTGTTTTACTATTCCCCAAATAAAATTGTTTCCATCTCCCTGTGACAGAGATTACTTTTTAATTTCATTTACTCTTCACGTAAAAAAAGACGACTTCTGGGTTTCTTTTCACTGGTGAGACTATTTTGGCCATGCCTCATTTTTATGTATGGTTTTTAAAGATTTCTCCCTTTGAGCAAATAAATAAACTGTAAGATGTTGCATATGTTTCCAGTGACATTAAAAAAAAAAAATCATCACCTCCTTTCACAACTCAGTGAAGAGAGAAATAGTAATTAAAATACAAGTTATCATTTACAGAGCAGCCACTTGCATTTTACAGATGATTATGTAAATCTATAGAAATTTGGCATATGAATAATATTTTTGTGAGGCTCCTCTTCCCTTTTTTCCCCCAAATATTCACAAATTATGACTTCTATTTTTAATAGCACAACAGGCATAGGAATATGGCATATCTATGTACGGACAAAAACCTAGATTTTTCCAGCCCTGCGCCGCAGCAAAACAAAAGGAAGGCAACAGTAGGTAACATTCAGCTCAGCATTTGCTAACGGGTAGTTGTCTCGCTAGTTGTTTGCAGAGGCATGTGTAAACTACATCTGTTCAGCCCAATTTTGCCGGTAACCAGCACCCTGCAAACCACGTTACTTTGACCCGTGTATTCTTGTCATACTCAGCAGCAGATCCTGTCAGGTATTTTCAAGCAACATTTCCCAAGTCACTCGGTCGGGCCGTACGTGGGCTGGAAAGGACCGTGCTTGCTGAAGAACGTTTTACCCGCGTTTGTTACGTGGCATGTGGGACTGGCACGTCACCGCCGTTCAGTCCTGCCCTGCCCTTACCGCGCTGGGTCTGCCCGCAGCTCTCCGCAGCTCGCCGTGCCCCATAGTTTTCAGGCTGTTCCCCACCGCTCTGCTCTCTGTGTCTGTTCCTCCTATCTTTTCTTTTTTTCCTTAATTTTCTGTTGTTATGCTTCATGTCCCTTGAGATAGTCTCTTTTCATGTAGAAGCTCCAAGTCCTCTTTTATATATAAGCTACCTCTTCCTAGGTAGTTTTTATATATAAGCTACCTGTTCTTATACCACAGAAGATAATGGTAAGATAAAATGAAAGAAAAAAGAATAGTTCTCCCTCCACATTGCCAAAGGTCCAGTGGTTTTCAGATGGAGTAAACCTGTAGCTGGAACTTAGCCACAGCAATGTTTTCTGCTCAGCATGCTTCAGCAATGCCCAGTATTGCTTCTGGACACTGATTGCCTCAAATAACATGTCTCTGAAGATGTATCCACAGCTTGAACTTCTGGGCTCTACCAGTTTGAATATTGCCAAGCAGATCTCCACGGCCTTGGCTAGGCCCAAGCACGGTAAGCAAGCAGTGGCTGGCCACAAACCTGGTCCAGCCTCTATCCCAGAACCTTGGTTGACCGAACCATCCTCATTGTTATAGAACTGTCCTCCAAATGGGCACTACACTTGGCCTAAATCTGGTCACCTGTAGTCAAGGCTGCAAACGAGTAGGCTGACAGCTTCTCGCGCCAGCTCTTGTTGGAGCTCTCCACCCCCCCCACCCCCATTTGACCTGGTGAGAAAGGCACATGAGGCCATTCAAGTACTTGTCCTTGGTCCCAGATTAATTCTATACACTAAGTCAATAAAGTAGGCAATAACCTGGAATTTAAAGTGGCTTAGTTAGTCCTTTTTACTGGAGAAACACTGAGATGAGTCTGTTTGGTCAGGCCAGAACAAATATTCAAGTGTTGGCTCAATGACTTACCAGCCTTGGCAGCCGCCAGCGCCAGCAGCTGCAAGGGGTTCCCCAGAGCGAGCTGGCACTGGGTGGGTTCCTCTGCCTGGGCTCCCACAATAGCTTATTCCACACTTGCTACAGTGTCCTGAACAGTATCCTACAAGTGAGACTATGCAAGTTTTTATGTGCAGAAACAATTCTTCTGAGCACGTCAATTTTGAAAATAAATCAATATGAGGCTCCTCATTCCTTCCCACCTTCCAGGAACTAAACAATTGAACACAAGGTAGTGTTGCCTTTTTTTTTTTTTTTCAGTTGCTTATAAATATAATTTATTACCTGTTTAAAAATTCTTTCTTACACTTTGTACATGTCAGGCTGACAGAATAAATGCAGGCATTTACAAACAGAGGGAAGGAGAAAAAGGGAGGGGGGTAAGAGGCACACTCAGAACTAGTAAACCACACCTCCACTGTACAGCAATACAAATAATGCAATGGCTAGCACTTCTCCGGTAGTAAGTAAGTCTTTAGAAAAGGAATTGCATAGAAGATACAGCAATAGGGAAATCAAAAACCAAACAAAATAGTTCTCCATATCTGAATCGCAAAGAAAACAAATCCCGGGACCCTCGTAGCGCTTCCGTAGTGCGGCTGTGACACAGCAGCAGGAGAGCGAGCCGCACTAGACTGTCGCAGCTTGGATCACGCGGACGTTTCCGTTGTTATGGGCCCTCCTTCTATGCTTTAGAAAGGTATCGAGGGTATGAACTTCACGTATTTTTTTCACTCTTCAATATTAACAGACAGAACATATACCAGTAAAAAAAAAAGTCAACCACACAGATGTGCCAAAATGGTAATGCCACGTAATGCCATAACTTTGCTCTCTCAATACGCTCTACTCTGAAGAAGTAGGTTATTTACTCACAGTTGGGGAGGGGTGTTTTTGCAAGGTGATTTACAAGCGCTATGGGAGAAGAGTGTTTTGCTTCCCACTCTTTCTAATTTTGTTTACTTTCTAGACTGATTTTGCTTTTTATTCTTCTTAATTTCCCAAATTTGCTGGCAAGCTGTAGCAAGAGCCAGCGGGGAGCAGCCAGAGCAGCTCCTGCCGCAGCGCGAGCTCTGCTCAGCTACGGGCTGTTGTCGCACACAGCTGCAAGCCCACAGCTGGCGAGAGGCAGAGGCCCACCCTGCTTCTGCCTGAAGACCGCGTGTTGGCAAATGTGACATCCTGCTTCTTAAAAGGCAGCCAGGCAGTTACCTGGATGCCATCACTTCAGGATGCTCTTGGAGAGGTCAGGCCCATCGTACAGTGCACGCAGCAATTAATTTCTTTGTAAACAGCTGCAGAGACTGAACCACTATTAAATACATTTAACCAGCGTCACAGAAAATGTGAAGTACCCGTTCAGTGACAGAGGTTAGTGGGAGCTCTGCATTATCATTGCTCTTTTTATACGGGCAGAGCTTATCAAAGGACGTTCAGATAAAGGGATTTTCAGATTTCAGGGACCAGGTGCCAAGCTTAAAGGACAAGTAAGCAAATAAACTAAACGATCCTCTTTTGAGAGAGGAGCTCGACCTACCAAACTTGAGGGCTCATTTCTGTGGCTTTGGTACAAGTCCAACTCTGTTTGCTTGCCAGTTTTTACACTGTTGGTTCTCGCAGCACTGCCTCGCCGACCTTGCAGGGATGACGCAGCACTGAATTTTGACCTTCATCTTCCCAAGCAGAAGTTGGTGATGGAGGAAGCAGAAGAGTGATGGAGGATGCCTGCAACTTAACATCAGAGCTAAGAGCCTCCAGCAGTACGTGCCCTTTATTTTTTCCTTTGTGTGCGTGTGTGTGTGTGTGTGTGTGTGTGTGTGTGTGTGTGTGTGTGTGTGTGTGTGTGTGTGTGTGTGTGTGTGTGTGTGTACTGTTTGTACACACACACACACACGCGCGCGCGCGCACACACACACTTTGCATTTCTGTGAGACTCCCACTTCAAAGGATGTCAGCGTTACATGCTTCAGCATTTACAGATCTGCAGTGCAGCTCATTTTATAAACTCAAGGTTTCACCTACAAGCTAGGAAGGGAGCGCAGTGGTGACCCTGAAGTCAATATCTCACTGGATGCCTTGCAGGAGAAGGGCCAAAGGTTCAGTTTTCATTCACAAACCATCCTCTTGCCTCTTTTCCCTATCTGATACTAGCTAAGCTAGCCTACAAACAACTAGTCACTCCGGGGCGAGACGAGGGTCTGAGTAATAATACCTGAAAAGACTTCTGAGCACTCACTAAGGTAGGTTACAAAGTGCCTTGAACACGAGATCAAAAAAAAACCTTAACGGTATTTAAAATTGTTTAAAAATTGTTTAAAATTAACCTCGGTGCTGTGGGAACTACTTGCCTAGAACATACAATGGTCTAATGGTCGCCATCCCTCCCTTCCCCATGCCTCCCCCCACCCCCCAAAAAAAAGAAAAGAAAAAGAAAAGGAGAACCAAAAAGAAACTATTTTAAGTAGCAATACAAGACATTAGGACACTGTCCACAATGACGGGCTTACAGCATGTAAATACATTTATTCTATATGTAAGCAACAGAAATAGCAAGAAACCCAAGTAACAGACATGCTTTGCTCTGCGCGCAGCCCATGTCTGCAACATGTCTCATGAGCGTCTGCATTTCTGCCAGGGATATGGAAAAAGTCTCGGTCTCCCATGGAAGCAAATCTTGACTCAAGAGACCCTAACTGCCTCAAAACTTTCAAGATTCATTAAAACGGTACTTAGGTCTTGCACCGGTCAGTGTGATCAGTGGATCAGCTGTGATTAGAAAACTTAACAAAAAAAATAGACTTACCCTATACACTGACGGCCACCTTTACAAGAACACAACACAAAAGAACTTAACAAAACCAGGTGAAAAGGACTGCCTCCAACAGTGATCCTAAATCAGAAATTAAAGATTTTCCTTGAAGTCAGTAGATATTTCATATATATTTATATAATATATATATATATTATTTATATCACTAGCAATCAACATGTAATGAAGAGATGGTGTGATGAGCAGCAAAGCTGCTACAGAGCGCATTACCAAAGGTGGACAACTAAAAGGTTAAGCATTTAAAAATAGTAACAACTGGAGGATAAGAAGCCTGCAGTCATTTTTTTAAAACAAATTTGCTTACCTGACATAAAATGTTACAACACTTCTTAAGAGTCAGTTCTGTCTGCCAATATTATTTGTCATTTTAAAGAGCCACCTCATGGAAAAGTCTTTGCTAAGATAACTTTTCTCAGGCTTAAACGAAGTGCCTGGTATCGGTGTTTAAGTTCGCGCTCTGCCCCACGAGATGGCAGTGTGTACAAGCAATCACGAGAGAAGGTCTGCTGCTAGCGTTCTCCCCCTAAAATGGTATTTTGAGCACATCTTGCTGTCCTTTCTCCCCCTCACTCTGTGCCTATGCCGGGAGAGGCAATGGTGCTCATTGCCATCCACTGCTCCGCTAAATTAGAGCCAGCCTTTTCCTCGCAAGGGAGCCCCTTTACACAGGAGCTGCAGAAGCTTTCTGTTTTCTGTCCCAGAATCAGAAAGTCTTAAGAAAGTTACTCATCTATTTTTCTTGAAGGGGGCCTCCGGGTGGGAAGGGGGAGCACAGAGAGCTGGCAGAAGGCACACAGGCTCGAGGTGCTGCACGGTGCCCACCTAGTGAGAGCCCCCAGCCGAGAGCCCAAACCAGTCTGGACTTCAGAGACCAAAGACTGGGCCCACAAGGGGAAAGCGCCAAGCCAGTGAAGTAGGAACTAAGTATAACTGGTTATACCTGAAGGCTGCACGAGGGAGAAAAGCAGAGCCCTGTCCTTCAAGAGCTCTGGATCAACTGCTTAAGGTAAAAAAATAGGAAGGTCGTTCAAGAAAAGGATGCCCTGGCTGGATCTGTATTAGAAGGCCTCCACGTTCACCAGAGGTGGTGATTACGGAGCCAAAATACAGACAGATGCTGAAAGTCAAGACCTGTGCACGCTGCTCTCTGGATTTGACGGGAAGCCTGGTCTGATCCTTTGTAAATTGCTGGGTTACTGCTTATGAGAAAGGGGGTGCTTTGTGATCACCGCCTAGCACTTAATGAAAACACCCCTGGTGTTAGGGAGCTGAGAATTAGAAAAAAAAACCCCAAAAGAAAACAAAACAAGTCTTGAGAAGAATGTGATGGGAGAATACACGTGTGAGCAAAGCATTTGTGCGTGTGTGCATATGTGTGGGTGCGTACACAACAGCAAAAACCAGGCATGGGCTCAAATCCCGGCGTGAATGGGCTGGGGAGGCAGTGCTCTCTGCAGCTGAAGTAAAGGACAAACAAAACTGGAATTAAAACTACGGAAATACTATGCTCCGTGTTGCACTAAAGAGTCAGTCTTTTCACTGAGCAGAAAATGAAATATGTTTGTGGTGACAACTGAAAAAACAATAGTTAGCTCCGTTTGCCAAGTTCCCACTTTATCTGCTGGCAGAGGCCAAGAGGGATGTGGCACGGAAACAAATGTGTCTGGTCAGCTCACAGGGACCTGCAACGCCCTGTGCAAGAGCTACCGTGACAAATCGGGAGCCGGGGCAGAGCCAAAGCACAGAGCTGCAATGCACGGGGCTTGGCCTCCACCGCGCTGCACTGGGCATGCGGGAGAAACTGCCCTGGCTGCAGCTCTGGAAGAGCCACAGAGATCCAGCGAGTGGCTCTCACCCAGAAACGACAGAAAGGAGCCTTCCTCTTACGCCCAGTAGCCTTGGCTATCACAGCCATTGAGCAAAGAGGTGTTATTCAGTGGGAGTAAGTGCCTCTGGCTCCGTCTGAAACTCATGGGAGCTGCTGGCTCCCAAATCTCTTAAAAATAAAGCAAGGTCTCTGGAGGCTCACCTTGGATGCACAGATCGGGTGCTCAACGTCAGTGCCTCCATACGCTTGCACATCTGCTTCCCAAACGACGGGCTACGTGCAGCTGGACTGGGAGGCTGGATCACAGCATGGGATGGGGCGCGCTCCAGCCTTCACAGTCACCTTGGCGTAGGAGTGCTTCCTGGAGCAAACTGGGGGAGTCGCAATATGTCACAATTCGCTGCAGGGAGACACGCTGGGTAGATCCTTTGCTGGTGCGGACCAGTGATTTCTGGGGAGCTCCACCAGTTTGAACCAGCTTTGCAGCTGGCATAAAGCACAGCAACTCTAATACCGTGTGAGCAACCCTTGTGGGCTAGCAGAGGACTTTGGAGGACGTGTACAATGGCTGGAGAAGGGAAGGACAGACAATATAGTGGGAAATGTCCTAGGAGACCTTCAGGAAGGGGACAACAGGTTCTATCAAAATGGGAACGATTCATCCTGCTGCTGACAAAATTAGAAATAAAGTAAGAATGGTAATAATAATAACAATAGTAATCATTATAATCCTTGCACTAGATACTAATTAGTAAATAATTATCATAGGAAAATCTCTTTTTTATTTTTTTCTGGATTTCTTTTTTCCCTAACCACTCTGAATTGCATATCCAGCCTCCCCATATCGCCAAGGGGTGGAAAGGGTGTTTGTTAGGCTGTGAATGGAAAATTAACTCCCATCCTATGTTTCCCACTGTCCTACAGCTATTTTCCACACAGGCTCAAGGGGCCTCCCTTGGGCAAGGATGGGAACGTTATGTTTGTTCCTGCTTAGCACCCAGAGTACCTGCTTTCCAGATGCACCCCTCTGCAGCTCTGGGGTTTTTTACACGTAGGTCTAGGAAACAGAATAATGACAGGAGGATCATTGTGAGACACTCGATGTGCACAATTGTAGCCAAAGTCTGACTTCACCAGAAACCAATAATCTGAAATAGCCACAACCAACTGTCCATAGCTTTGTCTAGAATGGCTTTAAACAAAAAATATAAAGAGCCATGGACAGTCTCCTTACCCCTGTCCAGAATTTGATGTAAACAACATCCGTAGAAACTGGGATTGTTAAGAAAGTTTATCCATATATCTGGATAGCAATAAAAAGCGTTTCCTAGGAAACTGTAAAATCCTGTACCAAGCAGTGTACAGCCAAGCCGAGAGGAACATTAGGTTGATTTATATTTTCAAGGTACAACTTTGCATGATTTCTTTTAGATCCTGTGATAATGTACAAGGAGAGCACGTGTAAAGGTCAGGGCTGGTTTTTTTTTGTTTGCTTGCTTTCTTCTCTGAAGTGTCTTTTGTGTAACTCATTGGTCTGGGTTTTCTCTTCAATTCTCATGTGTAACAGCAGGGCATTACCACTCCCTGTGTCTGTCCTTCCTGATCCTGCCAAGGCTGCATCAGTAATTTCCTTCTGCTGCCAAAGAAACAACGGTTTCGTGTCTTCCCATTTCTTCCAGAACTGCTGCCAGCATGCTCAAGTTGCCATCAGGGAAATTCTGGGCTTCCCAGAGATCCAGGATCACCCCAGTGGGACTTGATTTTGTAGCAAAATAATTTAGATACCTGTAACAAGCCAACGGGAAACTCGTTTTTTGCATGACTGTTAAGTGAATTCACATGAACTCAGACCATCCCAGCCATACCCACCACCAGTACCGTGAGGGCGCTCATCCCGAGTGGTCAGTCTGGCTAGGCTGTAGGTTATGGCTGCTGCCACTTATTTCAGCAGCACCCTACGGGGTGCGGATACCTCGGAGGCGGCTTTGCCACTCGAGCCCGCGCAGGCGGCCCTGCTCACCTGTCCAGTTTCAGCTTGTGGGCCAGCATCCTCCAGTCGTGGCCCCTGGTCTGGGGAGCGTCGAGGCTGCTGCAGAGCTTCTGCCGGATTGGCAGGGGGATGCTGAAAGCGCTGGGCCCTACGATCGTGGTGATGGTGCTTGCTGAATCCATGAGAGGATAATCGATGCCAGCAGGTTCCTGGGGTTGGAAAGGAAGGAAAAAAAATCACTGCAGTGCTGTTACTGAACGCAGAAACAATCACAGGAGGGTCTCCTCCTAGGCCCAGTGCTTTTACTTGCATTAAAGGGGCAGCAGACCTCTGCTAATCAAGTTGTGTAGGCATTTATGTTAGTCAGTTGAAAAAGAGATGTATTAATAGCTGACTTCAGATGGACAGCAGATTTTTCTTTTTTTTTTTTTATTGAGGGTGAAGGTTACTAGAGCTGGAAAACACAGAGCCCTGCTTAATTAAATTAATTACTTGAAATAAAGAAAGATCAGGCACTTGATATGTTTTAGAGCAAATTACCACTACTCCCAGGGCCAAATTGAGTGAAAAAAGGTGTCTCAGAAGTTGAAGCTAGGATCCACACATAAGAAAAGCTGAGTATTTAACTACTTTGTGTGGCAGCCCTTGCGTGTAAGGCGACATAAAGCAGTAAGGGAGCTGTGCATGTCCGTGCACGGGCGTGCATGTGTCCCCAGGTGCTCTGCACACTGAGAAAGCTGGACCACAGGTGGGAACGCTTTCCCCAAAAGTTGCATCGGCTGCTGCTCCCGTTGCCCGTGCCCTGAGGGGCAGCACTGGTGCTCTCCGAAGCCTTTGATGCAGGACAAACCACGGAGAAACGGTTAATACTGCACAGACTGATCCTTCATTTTTATGCGGCTCTAAATCTGCACTGAAGACAGACAGAGGGAGTGCTTAGAGCGCGGCTGTCTGCCCTCCTCCCCAAGGCCAGCGCTCCGCTTGGCTCTGAAAGGCAGTCCCGTGAGCTCGACAGCTCCTTCCCTTGCCATATTTCTGGCTCAGTGGCTTGCTGATCCCAAAGACCAGGAGTGGGGTAGGGGAAGAGGGGAGGAAGGAGGGAGTACCGATTTTTAAGACATCCCTGCAGATGCATTTTAAGTCAGGATTTTGCAGTACTGATCTACTCAGCAAGTCACATCACTCATTAGCTTCTTTTACGGATCGTCTCAAACGTTATCGCAGCCCTTGCCCAAGGGTTCAGGAATGGCCTTGAAGCAGAGCGTGCGTCCCTAGCCACGGCGCAAGCAGGAGCTGAAGGCAAAAGCAGTAGGGCTGCTCCTGGCTGGGACAGCTGCACCCCCAGACCGCAGGACCCAAGGTACCCAGGGTGCTGCTTTTTGGCAGCCAACACATTGATGCCGGTGCAAGGAAGCTGCAGCTTCTCGACGAGACCCTGCAGGGCTGCTAAGAACGAAGCCGAACACAACCTGCACTGCCCACTACACTGTACAGCAGGGACATTGCTCTCACATGCAGCACTTCTCATCTTAAGCTATCAAAGCACGCTGGGCGAAAAATAAAAGGCAAGTATCACTTGTTCTCCCTTTATAACTCTCATTTGCGTTTCCAATTATCCTCTTTTACAGTGTGGCCAGCCTGAGGTCACACTGGCAGAAATGGGGGGGCAGCAGCTTCGCCTCTGCCAGATCATAGCCCTGAGCAACCAGAAAATCTAGTGCAAACTGCTTGCTGTTAAACGTCAATGTTTGTTCTTCTGTAAGCCGTCTTGTTGCTCTGTGTAAACCTGGCTGCTGGGAAGGCCCCGTAAAACTCCAAACTGTCTCAAAAGCAGACAACGCTCGGTTTAAGCTGCCATCACAAATCCCCCAAGAAGCTTGCTGAAGATACTCACAACAATCATTCAGGGTCTAAGTTTTCACCTGCAAAAAGTATATAGAAAAGTCAAGGGGAGAGTCAATGCTTGTGAGCAACGAACAGCATTATACCTTTGGCCTCCGTTCCTTTAACCACTTCACTTAATTCTATTCCACTCTATAAATATGCCTTTTTTTTTTAACAATGAAATTTTTGGCTAGCCAGTGAAATTTTTAACCAGAAAAGGTTTCTGCCATACTGCCATGTCCTCAGCTAACATGCCTGAAGGCGTGCCGGCTACGGCATCTCTCCGTCGGCGCCGAGCGCAGCGCTCAGCCTCCGCGGCCGGTGACGCTGGGCCACCGAGCCTGCTACGGCTCTTACCCGCAGCAGGTACCTGGGTCACCGACCAGACGTGCCGCCCGCAGGGCTTCAGGCAATGATGTGCTGCTTTGCCAACTGTCTGGCAGCACAGGCTGCCCGGTAGCTGGCAAAATGACTCATCTGCCACAGCTACTGCCTCCAGACGCACACTGGCAGGTCCGCGGCTCCGGCTACGTGGCGATGGCCCTCTGCCTTGAGCAGGGTAGGACTATTGTGAAGTAAACACACGTTTCTGGGGTAGTGTGATGGGTCTCTTCTGGGTGAGTACTGATAGGGTGAGATAAAAAGGAATCTTCAAAAACCATGGGTGAGGGACCTTTATCACGTTCCTTTTCTCTCTCTCCGCTTATTTACACATTTTGGCGCTTAATATGTTTGTTTTTTAGAAATTCCAGCTGAGACCAGGTCATGCTGTGGAAGACACTGTATAAAGTCAGAAGTCGACAGTTTCAACTGCAAAAGTTTTACTGCCTTTGAGGGGAAAAAAAAGAAAGCCCGTAAAGGGAGGGAGGAACACTACAACTATATTTTTACCATGGGGTGACTGGGGCACAGAGGCAGATCCAACAAAGATCAAGGGCACCAGCAAGGCAGGTCCTGCAGTACCTAAATTTTAGGTGTCTGCCTCCCCCCACAAGGAACAAGGCTCTCTGAGTAACGTACACAGTTTAAAATCACCAAAAACAAACCAAACCACGTCATCCTCAAAGCAGTCGACCAAAACACAACCCGACGTGACTGACCTGTCCCTGGAAGAAATCGTGAGGAACTATATTTCAGGTTTCTTGACACCTGGTCCAGGGTCTTTACCATACAACCCCCTTCCTCTTATGCCTCTCTTACCTAGAGGCATACGCGTTGTTCTTTTCAAATTTCCAGGTAACTTTTGCCACCGGACAAGCTGAGGGTTTTTTTGTGTTTTTTTTTTTTTTTTTTTTTAATGACAAAGTCGGCACAGTGCTGTATGCCAGCCCTGAGCAGCTGAAGGGCCTCCTGCCCCTCACGCAGTCGCTAGGGACTGCCACTCGGTACCAAGCGTGATGAGCAATTCTCATGATCCGCAGCCTCGCTAATGGCAGTATTATTCCCTCACTGCATTCATCCCTGCTGGATGGGATCACAGCACAAGACAGGAATATTATCCCATTCCCTTTGAATCTATTATCAGGTCCTATTACACACAAGCAGCTGAAGATAATTATAGTGTGTACTTGCATTTCATTAAAGTTACTCTCAGTTCTTTCTCTTCTTTGGGTTAAATTAGCGATTACCTCAATGCAGCACTTATTACAATAATTGTTTATGATACTTGTTTTACCATCTGTCTTTAATGTTGTGTTTTCCCCAGCTGAATATATAACTTTACACCCAATAACCGAGCAGATGTTATGGGTAATGACGCACACCGTCGGGGCCCTACAGCCCAAGTAACTTTTGCCTGTCGTCTCCCTGCCCTTCCCAAAGTCAGCCAGCAGCCATCCGTGCCTGCGAGCTGGCCTGCTCTTTCTCAGCAGCTGAGGTGCTGCTGGCCAAAATACATGGTACTGACGCCTTCTCCGCTGCTTCACCCTGTGACTCATCTTTAAAGGGATTTGGAGACATAGTGGAAAATAAACTATAAATGGTAAATAATAAATAAAAGCAATATAAGACGAGGGCATGTTCTGGGTTTGCTATGGGAAGCAGGTTAAGTTCCCAAATACGCTTCCCCTCACGCTCAATCCCTAAAAAGAGAAAAGAGCAGCCCTAGAGCAAGACAGGAGTTTGTTCACCCTGCTTGTCTGACCTGTTTGTTTCAAAGGATTTTATCACGTTCCTTTGTCTTGACTTAGAAGCAATTAAGGAGTGACAACAACCTCAGAATTGTGGCGCAAAAGTCACCAGCATATTCAGTGAAGTCAACCCTGCTTCATACCTCAACTGCGGGCTTGGGGTCAGCCCTAAGTTTTACTGCCCCAAGGAGCTAAAATCCTTGAGGTCCTAAGTAGCACTGATAAAAGATTTTTCAAATCCTATGATCATTTGCCTACTGGAAAATGTCAGCAGTCAAAAGAAAGATTATTGAAGATAATAGTCATGACTTGTAGCAGTAGAAAAGTCTGCAGGGAAAAGTCTATTCCAGCTGACCCAGCTGATATTCTCTATTTCACAGTGCTTATTGTGTGGGCTCGAAGGGAAGTGGCTCATAGGAATGTATAGTAATGACATTTTCCTACTCTCCTTTCTGCCTTTCCAGGGAAAGGGCAGGCATGGTGGCCTTGCGCAGTGGCCTGCCAGGAGACCGACCATACAGTGCTTCCTGAGAGGTGTGAGGGAGCTGTAGGCAGGGACCTCCTCCACATAGGTAGGGAGGGGGCAGCAGCAGGAAGACCATCCCTACCCTACTCCCTCCCTTGAAGGAGGGATGCTCCCTTCCAGATGAGTGGGTTGGGGGGAAAACTACAGGAAAACACAAGAGAAGACACAGAGCAACAATTTAAACCAGATCTTATGTCCAACCCAGCAGTCAGAAGGAAAATGGGAAACACTAAATAGGTAGAGAGAGGAAGGCATATAGCTCCTTAACCCTCCCATTTTCCAGCAATCGGTTAGGGGAGAAGTGCAATAATGTCATTTACCTCTGACACTGAGCAGTTGAGCTGAAAGATCTGCCCTTCCCCCTCGACCTGCCGTACGCAGAGTTTGCACACCAGCTCCAGAGTATTCAGGCTGAACCTTTCCAGCGTGAAGGTGCAGTGTAGGTTCCTCTGACACCCACTCCAGATGTGGTAAAAGGGAATCTCCTGCAGAAAGGGGGGGGAAAAAAATCAAGGAAGGCTTTAAAATTGTAATAGTTTTCCACAATCCCCTTCAGCAGATAACTGCCTCAGCTCCCACATGGCCCTGAGGAAAGGAGAGCAAAAGGCCTTGCAAGACCAGGCCGCAGATGCTGTAGGATGAGACACCATGGGCTTTGTGCCGCTGTCAGGGCAAAGAGTCCAAGGAAGAAATGTCCACAGCGCTGGAGCTGGGCAACTGGTGTTCTTAAACACCCTTGTGCGTCATTGTATTTCTTTAAGCCTTACTGCTAGGACCTAATGTGAAAAGTTTGTGATGCTCACCTGGTACTTTGCCAGCAATTTGCTCTTCCAGAGAGAGTGGGCAATGTCATGAATGGACAAGCGGAGGTTGTGGGTACTTCCCTTAAAATGCAAAGCTTTGGGTTCTTCCAGTAACTGCCCGCCCATCTGCCGCTCAAGCTGTAGCACTTCCTGTAGGTGAGCAATAAACACAAGAGAGCAGTCAGGGTGTGAGCCAAACCGCACGTGGGTCTGCGCTTCCCTGAAGGTGGGCTGCTGTAGATGCAGCAGCTTGTACAATATGGAAAATATGCACAGGAACTGTACAGAGCTACACTTGCCAGTGAACCTGCATTGCACAAGTGTATAATCCCCCCTCATCGTATAGCAGCGGTGCAGCAGGAATGCAGGCCCCCCCCATCTCATTTCAGAGACACACCGTTCCCTGACAGGTCCCGTACGCAGGAAGCTTAACTGCATGCAGTTAAATTGAAGTCGAAGACTGTGCATCTGGGCACTGCTTGAATAGTGAAAAATACCAGTCTTCCCTATCGCTCACCAAATTGGGTATCTAGTGGTGGCTTTACTATTTTGCTTTTGAAAGTTCTTCTTATTCATGCAGGTCCTGCTGATATGTGGCTTGTGCATTTTTTCAGTTGGTTTTTGTCCTCATGGCAAACTGCTCTGTGACAGCAACACAAGAAATGAGAGGCCAACTCCTGAGACTAACCATCTAGCACAGTGCTGTCAAAACAGGAGGAAGACACTGTGATGGAGCAGTTTGTATGGATGATTACGTAAGTTCAGGGCTACTGAAACACTGATCTTGTAACTGAAAGGTAGCAAGCTAAGAGTCTGCTCATTTTTCTGGTGCTAAAAATAAACATATGCCAGTAACTAATGAGACTGCAGTGGACTGTTAGCTACAGAGACAGAGCCTAACTGTAGTACGCATGGAAGAAGCAAGTACAAAGGCAGCTACATGAGCTCCATTAGAAACAAACACAGCCAAACTCAGCCTTCTTTAATTACAAAAGTCAAATGAACAGTCACATGCAGCCCAGTCCATCATACCCAGAGCGACCAAGCTCAAGGAATACATGGGCACATGAAGCCAGGACACTAACCCAGGCTAACTACAGATGCTTGCATTTTAGCTGAAGGCAAAACGAGCTGGGCTTGATCATGATGAGGACCTAGTTAGCATAACAGAAAAGCTCAGGTCCCTGTGAGCTCAGCATCTGACAAATCCTGAAGCTAACATGATGTTTGTTTATCAGCCATTAGAAGAAAAGAAACATAATTAGGAAACCTTTTAGATTAAGGTTATGCCAATGAATCAGTTCCAGCTTCTTTCCAGCACCCCTAATTACCTCGTCAAGATGTCTAAAGAGCAATCGATAGTAATTATCTGATTACTATATATCTTCGTTATGTCCAGATCATCTCCCTGGAACGGCTGGAGGAAGATTCATGGCATCACGCAAACTAACTGCAGGTGCCATCCCTTGAGCATGTGTGCGGTGCGGCGCGGTGCGGACGGCTGCCAGCAGCCCACGCGTGTGCAGCCCCGCGTCCTCCCACCCGCCTGGCCCAGCCCTCCCCAGCCTTATGGATTTAGGTGTCTAATTTCAAGATCCCACTTTCAGTAATGGCCCTTACTCCCTGTAGCCCCTCTCTATGCTCCGACAGGAGGACACTGGAGGAGCATGCTCTTCTCCAATGCCGGCAAGTGAATTAATTCAAAATTAATTTGGGAGGAGCCACCGTGCTCACCATGGCCCTTCACACCTGCAGGCTGGCTTTGGCCACATGGCATTTTATCTGGCGCAGAGCTCCTCCTGCCGGTGGGCACTGCTATGCTGTGGTGAGCCAAAATCTGAGCGGTGAGCTGCTGCAGGGGGTCGGGCCACGTTGTGGCTTGCTGCCTCTGCGAGCCGCTACATGTGACTGACATCCGTCCTCGGGGAGGGACAGGGAGCAGCGTAACCCATCGCTCCTCTGGCAGTGCTGCTCGCCCATGGCCTGGGCTGTATGATGGCCACCCTCTGCATTTGGGCATGGTGTCCTCACCAACGGGGCATAAACAAGCAATGGCATTTACTGCATGTTGTTGCTTTTCTCCAATAGAGGAGAAAATGTTAAATAACTGAGAAGAAAATAGCATGACCACTGCAGCGAGGATTTTTTTTTTTTTTTGGAAAACAGGTGTTGTACAGCACTAAGCGGGTTGTGGGGGGAAAAAATCCTGCTAAAGCATGAAGTAACTCACTCATCTACTGCGGGTGAGCCGGGCTGCTCAGTCACCGCCGTGCTGGTGCGCAGGGCTCAGGTGCCTCAGCCGCAAAGCCATATATAAATAGTTAAACAGACAGGAATAAAACAGTGGGGTTTCTTTACAGTTATTATTAAATTCTTGATTTCTTTACAACAGACTAGTCTGGGCATCCGCATGTAAAAACTAATGGCTGTGATCATTGCCACCCTCGTCCTTCCCCAAAACTGCATTTTTGTGCCTGCCCTCGCCGGGCGTCGCAGCCTCCGTGGGGTGGAGGGCTCTGCACGGCCGAGCAGCGCCGAAGCGATGCTGCTTCCCAGGAACCAGAAGGAGCCGTTTCCACAAGAACCCAGCCGCTGTTTATGACAAGCCGTGAGACTTCCCTACCGTACTGCGGGCTCAGGCGGCTCGACAGCGAGCGCTTCCTCTGCGTGCCGAGAGGGAAAAGCCTGCTGGATAAATATTGCACTGTGTTTTACAGTGCAACTGCTTGTCTTCCTCTGGTGGCTGTTAGGACATATACAGCATATGTCACCCTCATTCTTAGCTATAAATAATAACAGAATGCATTCAGTTGCCTATAAAAATAAATACACATTCCTCTATAAAGACTCTTCCAGGCTTCAAACACTGCAATATGAGAGCATCTCATGCTGCTTTTATTTCCCCTTCCCTTGCTTTCAGTGGCCCTCAATTCCAGCACTGTGCTCCGGGAACGTGGTTGACCGCCGAAAAACAGAGACATTTCACTTGCCGCCGACAACCTTCCAGTCGCCTCCACGTTACTTTTAACCTCGGGACCCTTCGGCTCGCTGGCTCAGTCCCATCCTCACACCTTGCCCAGTAAATGCCGGTTGCGTACTGCAAGGTACGCAGCCAAGTACCAAGGACTCCAGGGCACAGCCAGGGCTACTACACTGCTAGGTGTTGTGAAAACACACAGCAAACCACCATTTTTTTCTTTTAAAACAGACCCAGTTTGAATCCCAAGGACACCGTTGCATTGGGCCTGTTTGTAGACGTCTGTCAGGGTTCGTGCTCAACCCTTTAATCTGCAGGTGGTTTACTATTTTTTTGGTTTTTTTATCCCCAAACCTCTTGTTTCCAGAAAAATATGATTCATAGGTTCATATATGAGTTCATGGCCAGAAAGCACTTTTGCTTGACCTCCTGTAAACCACAAGCTCTCTTGGTCTTGAACCCAGGAGCCATGTTTGTGTACAGCGCAGCTCCTGTGTGTGCCCACTCAGTCTCGAGGTCAAAGCGTTGAAAAGAAGAAAACTGAAACACCTAGCCTGTGCTGTAGAAAGCAGGTGGTGCCCGTGGGATGGTGGCCACCAGGCAGGCTCAGTGCCTTGCGTCATGGGTACTGCTGCCCACTTTCCTCACCCAGCTACAAGCTCACTTTGGGGCCCGGCCGCAGCAAAAGTCCAAGAACCGGTGTTTTTAACTCCTCCCTTGGGCCTGCTCTTCCTCCAGCTGTTTATTGCTGCTTCTTATGGTGAAAGATGGTCCCTCCGTCTTATTCAGCTCTTCTCTCATCCCTTCTGCCGTTGCCCTGAATTGGATTAACTCTACCTCACTAAGTTCCCCGCAGTCTATTAGAAACAACCCAACAACTCTTGAGTAACATCTAATTTGATTCCCGCCACTCGGACTGCATTAACTAGCTGTTCAAGGCCACTCTGAGTCACTTCTTATTACCTCAGGCCTCGAGGAAGCAGCGGAAAATTGTGTTGTGTAACACGGGCCCTGAGAGCAGAGGCATAAAGTTGTTGTGCATTTTGAACTGTTTCCACTTGATCAGCACAAAGGACCCTTTTCCAATTTTTAAAGGGGAAACACAAAAGGGAAAATCAGAGGAGGGAAAATAATGGTTTCTGAAATCCTGAGAGCATCGACACCTTGACACAGGCCGAGTCCCCAGGCACTGTACAGAAAAAAAGCTTATTGAACATGCTGAAGACACAATAGGCCCGTTTCAACTCTTATACTTTACTGTCCTTCTTATACACAGTGAAAGAGCTCCTAGCATCCCAGTGACAAAGACAACACATGGGCTTGGTATCAGATAGTATTTGGGATGAAAATGCTTTGTGCCATTTATAATGTTGAAAGTCAGTGCCTCAAAAAACACTAACATCTCCCAGCCAATGGAGACGTATTTGTGGACACGTATTATATGTGGACACGTATTTGAATATGTGGACACGTATTTGAATAATTCCCAAATAAAGCTGATAAAACAAAGCCGTACTCGGCACAAGGATGACTCTGCTCAGAGTCAGGTTTGAACTCTTTTTGCTGCAAAGATGCATTTGGGAAGTTGCACTGATTATGATTAAAGAAAAAAACCCCTTTAATAACCTCCATTCTTACATGTACAGTTGGAGTTACATATTTTATGAGTGCATCTATTATAGATACCATCTGTATAAATACACATATTTATAAAGAGAAATAGCGAGTACATTTAGCTATCTGTTTATCTGGATGTCGCGCGTGTGTGTTTGTGTGGGAGCATGGAAGAATTATGCAGTGAGAGTAAGGTGCAGTTATAGAAAGCAACAGCCTTGGTTTATTTTAGTTGCAAATTCCCAGCACAAAAAACTGCAAACGAAGAGGTGTAATAAAGCAATATGAAAGCAGGCAGTGATTAACAACCCAGAAGCTTCTTTTATCATTATCAACTATTTACAAAGAGGCATTTATATGTTTCCTCATCTCTGGGGAGCTGGCACTTAGCATTAAAAATACATGAATAACGAATGAAGCCGGGCGTACCTTATGGCCTTTTAATAATGCAAAAATCTTAGGATTCAGGATATGATACAGGTAAACAAAGGAAAAAAAGAAGGGTGGGCAGAAAATAGTTTAGCCTGTGTGTGAAATCCTTATGTGAAAGACAAATCATAGGGCGGGGTTTTACAGTTGAACTGTAAACACTGGCTTGTTGTCAAGCTCTTCTAATCAGAAAAATTATCTTGGGAATAGAAACTGTACTAAGCAGCACAGCAATGAAGGGTCTATCCACTGCTATTATGGCAATCCTGCTGCAGCTAGATGATTAAAGAAAGAGAAAAAGCAAGCGAGAGAGCAACAGCTACCTTAAGGGCATCCTGTGTGTCATCGAGGCAGTAGACCCGGATGCTGTACTCCAGTGATGAGCAGGACAGCGGTCCAAAGATGGCCAGTTTGAGACGTTTTGCGGCTGCTTTGGTGATGGACTGTCCCACCAAGGCATACGTGCTGAGGGTTTCTGTCAGGATATGGCAGGCCTCCGGGTCCAGCTGGATGTAGCACGGAGTGGTGAAGTTTTCCTCTCCGACTATCACCACATCCTAAGGGAGAAAGAGGCCAAGTTAGGGCTCCCGGCCCCCCAGCATCATTCTCCTGCTTCCTCTGCTCAGCCCAGGCCTGGCCTCAGCCCGCTTTGAGACAGCAATAACCTCTTCAAGCCTGGCCATGCTCAAAGTCCTTGCTGTCTGCACCTTAGGTTAATCAAGATTTAAAATCCCTGCTTCCAGCTTTTCTCCCGCATGGGCACAGGGAGGGGATGATTTCTTGGTAGGTGGTGGTGGTAGCAGCAGTGGTAGAAACCTCTTCCTCTCCTGTTTCAGACCTGCAACTGAGCCCTGTAGCCACCTTTAAACCATGGGCAGAGTTAGGCAAATAATGGAAAATATCACCAATAGCCTGTGGAAAAAGAGGCTTGCAGAACTCATCATTTGATGGCCAGTAGTTAACACCAGGAGTCTTGTGCACGTTGCGCGATTAACTGCCCTTCACTTCTTAAGCATGACAATAAGGAGTTACAGAAACTCAAGGAGGAGAAGTAACCTCTATGATGGCCGAACGCCACATCTACATGAAATATCACAGGCTGCTTCATCGGAATAATTCTCCGTGACGAGACTGCAGGGCAGGCGAAAAAAATACACACAGCCTGACTGCAAACAACCTCCTCCCTGTGCTCAGAAGAAAACAGCTCCCCTGCTAATTTCCCCAGTCAACCCTGCATGTAATATCCTCTGCACATCACAAGGTGCTTTGAATGGTTTAGAGAGAGCAGAGAAACAAAAAGGCAGCAGCTGATTACGGCTGTCTCTCGCAAAGCCAGGTAGGCACCACGTGAGGCCCAGCACAACTCATCTGTTTCATCCTTGCTGCCTCAAAGTGTGGAGCAGAGCAGACACATCTGGCGGACGAGCAGCAGGGCTTAGCTGCAATTTGGCGTTGCGCTCTGGACCCCCAGTCCGGGAAATGCAAACACGCTGCGTTTGGGGAGCTGACACAGTCTTTCCGCAGGGTAGAAAACAAGGTGCTGCAACACCCACTACCTCCAGCTCCGGCTGTGTCGGCAATGGCTTGCCCAGGGCAATGCCAGCTCCCGGTGCAGGCTGCATGTGTGTGCGTGCGTGTGTGTGTGCGCGCGGCCTGGGACCTTGTGCACCGCTGGAGCACCTGCTCGGTCAAGGGTAGGAGGAGAAAACATCAGTAACGAACGGGCACAAATAAGGACCACGTGTGCAGCGTCGAGAGCTAGGCCAGTGGGGTGCATATTAGTTGGCTAGACAGGGCTGGGCTGTGCCTGCCCCTTCGCAGCACAAGCAAGGGCGCGTGCCATGGGCCGCGGGACAAAACCAGGATCCTTTCAAAGGCAGCGCTGGAAAGGACGCTTTCGCTGCTGTCAGCCCAAGCGCTTCGCCGGTCACCCTGCCCTCATTAACCCTACCGGCAGGAAGAAGGTGCCCTTGCCAAATTAATTATATCAGACAAAAGTGGTGGCAGTAGCTACTTAGGAGCAAAAAAAGAGTTTCACAGGAGCTGGCACTGGAGAGAAGGGCTCTGCCAGGACAGCTGAGCCCTGCAGAAAGTGTCCTTCTATGCCCTGGTTACAACAGACGATCCTTCTGCCACGTCGGCCCAGGACCTCAGCTCCTGCCGTCTTCCTGGCAAGCAGCTACCCCAGCAGCCCAAGCAGCCTCTGCGAGCCTTTCCACTGAGGTAAAAGGGTGCAAAGGTGGATCCTGACGGCACAAACTGGAGCAAAGAGATGCTCTGCCAACATCTTAGGAGGGAAAAAAATAAAGAAAAAAAGAAGGTCTATACTGCTTATTAAGCTGGCCCAAAGAGTCTTGATGCTGAAGCTGGGGATCATTTGCAGCATTATTATCACTTTCTTGAAAACTCATTATAAACATGGGAAGTCCAAACTACTCCGTAAAAAACAGTTTCTTTTTTTTCTAGAATTGAATCAGAACCTGGTTTTCAGGCAGTGTTTTTCATTTTGACTTTCCTTTTCCTTCTCTCCCCATCATTTTGGCACAACGTCTTGCCAAGAGCAAAAGCTCAAGTACCAGAATCCCACAAGAAAGGCTATGTTTCATGAAACTGAGCCGGAAGTGTCCCAAAAAAAGCCTGTCTGCATGAAATGCTGGAAAGGAGAAAGGTGAGAACAACACCCCCCGCTCACCCTGCTCTGGTTTTACCTCAGCTGACTGTGGATATGCTTTGCAATCAGGGGGAAGCGCTCTAAAAGCTAGCGGTACTCCCCACTCCACAGACAGGATGCAGCACAGACAGGCAGAAGAGTGGAAATAAAAATAAAATAAAGCCCTGAGATGCAACCAACAATTGTTCATGGGCACCGGGCAGTTTAGAAATCTTAGGCAAACATATTTACCTTGTACATAAGACCAGGCTGATGATAAAATACTCTGTGGAAGGATACATTAGCAAACCAAAACCAGGCAGAAATCCGGTAAAACGGACGCACTTCTGAGCAAATCAAGCCAGGCACACTGAGCTGTGCGACTGCTTTCACTTTGCCTCACAGAAAAGTCCACTAAAACTGGTCGAGATCCCTCAATTGTGATCTCTGGTGATCAGAAAGGCCTGGGTGGCAAATCACGCCTGCCAGGCAATGATTCCCACCGCTCGAACCCTGGCGCCGTAGCGCGCTGCGGAGCTCCTACAGTAGCCAGCATCTCGCACAGACAATCCCCAATACCGGTGTCAGGGTTTGGAAAGGCAGCCCAAAGACAAACCCAGAGCCCGGCACGTGACCGCCTCGAGCGCTGCAGACTCACCTCCCACGGCCCCTGGGCTGCTTGGTGCTTCAGCTGGATCTGCCAGTCCTCTGTATTCGGCTCGGCGCAGTGGTGCATGGTTAAGATGACTGGCCGGGTTAGCAGTGCTCCTGGTGGCCCGCAGCTCACCACTGGGGTCAGAAGGGTTTGGCTGTCTTCTATGGGCGGCCTGGCAAAATGAGGGAAAGGGGGATTTGTTAAAGGAGCTGAAAAAGGACTGCATGCAGCCATGTGTAAAACGTACACAAAGAAAAAGTCCTTCTCTTAAAAAAAAAAAAGATATAGCAAACAAAGAATGGGTATTTTTCAGTTTTTTTCAAATCCCCAAACATTTTTGGTCAAAAAGCACCCATTTGTTAAAATGCAGGTTTAGGCCACAGCATGTTACGGATCACATTTGCTGGGCACCCTCCACCCCGAAGGATCCCCAAAGCCTTGCAGACGATATGCAGAGGCTTCCTTTCACTCACTGCTGAACTGCAGCCACCGCTGCATTTGGCACTTGTTAGCAGCATACAAAAACGAACAGTGCCTCTTGTAAGCATCATGTGCGAGAGTTATTTACTGCCTAGACAGGAAGACCTGAAGAACGCAAGAAGCAAATGAACCGATGAGCACATCTGAAATCTCCTAAGTGAAACGCTGGTAGACAGCCTGTTTCAGAAGCGCAGTTGGGTTTCAGGGTCCTCACCCAACCCAGTGATACTCCTCTTACTTAAAAGGCATTCAACTCTACGAGAAGGACGACTGCAAACATGTCTGTTGGGAGCAGGTGTAAGTGGCAGGTGGGGGGGGAAGCATGAGGGGCTAGAGCAGAGGGTAAAACACACTTGCAGAGCTAGAGGCTTCCAAGGATAAAGAGGAGCGGGTCAATTAAAAATACAGATATTGTACAGTGCACTTGCTGCCAATCACTAGAAACAGATGATATGGAAAATCATATTTTTATAGATAGATAGATAGATAGATATATGTATAAAATATGTTGTATATGCTGTAGCTTGTAAATAATTTTACGTGTGTGCATGCACGCGTGTGTGTGTAAATTGACCCAGACCAGCTACAGAGGAGTTTAAAAAGACAGGACACACGAGTGACTTTCACTATCCTAACATCTGGTGTATGACAAATACAGCTGAACGCAGCTAATCAACTAACTCCCTAAACTATGCAGAGGACAAATTCATGATCCAGAAACCAGCAAACGGGAGATTAAATGTGTTCAGCGTGATCTACCAACTTAGGCTCTAGATCAGCCCACAGGACCTTGCATCTTCCACTTCAGCTAAGGATTCGGTCCAACTTGTATTTATAAATTTTTGCATTTATATCTGGATTGATATTAGTGGGGTTAGTCAAGACAAGAGTAAATACCGTTAAAGTCTGCAAGCCTTTGCCTCCTCTACCAAAAGAAAAAGCAAACAAAAGGGCAGAAGCTGTGCTGATATGCAATTTGTTGCACCTATTCTGTCTACTGCAAAGATACGTCTACCAGCATATCCTAATTTTGCCTACCTTACTGCTCCCTGAATAATCCACTAATCCTGCAGAAAATGAAAGACACACTTTTAAGAAAACCCTTTTGAAAGTGGGATGGAGGCACTTTTAAAAACTTTTAAAAAATTGTATCTTGTTGATACAATTTTTTTTTTTTGTAGCAACAGAATTAAAAAAAAAAGGCTGGCATGGAAAAGTCGAAATCTATGTAAATCAGTAAATCCAGATGATGCGCATCTGTGGATCCTAAAGGAAATTAACTGATGAGTTTACAAAATGACTTAACAATTGTTTCTGAAAAGCCATAGACTGGAAACAAACAGCTGCGGTAGCTGCCTTTCAAAAAAAAGTAAAATATAACAATCTGGACAGCTATCATGTACTAGGCTAGTTGTTCTGGCCTAACAAATAGTACCTAAAAAAAAGAAGCATTAGCAGATGGAGTACCCAGTTCAGCTCCTGTCACCTGCTGTAGGAGTCTCTGGATTATTTTCAGATCAGGGATCATCCTCTTTTAAGACAGAACTGAATAAATCACTGGGCAAACTTTTGAATAAAATGTTGCTTCTTTTTCAGGCTCTTTAGCATTTTCATAAGAAAAAACAAATAGCTTAAAAACTGCTCACAGAGTGGTGTATTCCAATGCTCCACTACCTTGTACATTAGCAGACATTTGAATACTGTCCTACGGTCTAATTTAGAAAAAAACATGCCTTAGGAGAAAGACTGTTGAACATCACAATATTTGTCTTGAAAGTTACAGTCTATGACAAGCTATAGACTTAATCATCTGGTTAGCCTAACTTCATCTAAAGCACTACTGACCCATGAAGAAGGAAGGAAAAATATACAGCCATGTGATAGCTTTTTGAACTGAATTACAAAACCAGCAGGCAAAAAGAATACAGTAGCGAATGTATCATGATTGCTGCAGATATTTTCCTACAGTGCCTTTTACATGAAAAATGAGTTAAAATCGATAAGAATCTGAGCACTGATGCATGCAGTTAAAAAAAGCCAAAGGTCATTAAAATAATAGAGCACTGACAAATCATAAGGCCTAAAATTGTCTCAAAGTAAAATTAAATTTAGTCACTGCTCTGTGACAAAATTTTGTTAGCTGTTAGATTTTAGGACTCTGATGGAGGACATCATTCTGCGCTGCAACATTTTATATGCGATTAGCACAAATATAAAAGATGACGCAGCATACAAATGCAGGAGGCACACCAGACCGAACAGTCGGCTCGATGAGAAGCGGACACCACCAAAGAGAGGCAATGCAAAAATCATCAGCGCTTAGTGTTTTTCCCAAGCTTGTAAGCAGCATCACTGTCATCAGACTTATGAGATTTATTGCCAAGTTGACGAGCGTGCATGCTCCTGACGTGGGCATAGGTGATGCGGGATACTTGCTGATGAGTGAAGAGCAGAAAACGAGCCCAAAGCAGGATGGCTGACTTTGCAGTCCCGAGTCGCCGAGCGGACACGCACCTGAGACCGGCACCACAAAGCTACTAATGCTGCCAGTCCCATGGACTCTCCATCAGCCGCTTCACGTGGCAAATGAGCCACCTCAGCTCTCCCACGTTTGAGCCAATTTTGTGACGGCAAGTGACCTGAACCACTTTAAGCCTTTGAAAACAGAGATATAACGAGTGGCACAGAAGATCTCTAGTGGAGTGAAAAGGGGGTCAGTGTCATTTAGTAGGCAAAATCCCAGCTCTAGCATCGAAGCCAGTGCTGAACCTCTTACTGACTGACTACTGTGAGGCCAGGATTTTTATTCACAACATGGAAGACAAAATAAACGGCACTACAATCATTAAATTTACAGCTTACAATAAACAAGGAGTTATTCCAAGTAACAGTGAGAGAAGAGAAATAATATAAAGGCCCCAGAGATGGTAAAAATACGGGTAGGAAATGAAATCATATTAATTGTATAGGAGCTAGGACTTCTAGAGTGAAACAGCCCACAACGCAGTTATTTAGTGACAAGGAAAAGCAGTAAAAGTGAAGACAGTTTCAGGTGAGCTTACTGCAACACAGCAGGTGTCAACTTATAATGTGACCTAGTGGCAAAAAAAAAACCAATTTGGGGGGGCTATATGAGAAGAGGCATGTCAGAGCATGCCGAGGCGATATTCCCTTTCCTACCCAGCTCTAACGTGACCCCAGGTGGAGGAGCGTTTAGGGACGGCTCTAGGACTGCTGAGAGACCTCAGAAATAAACACCAGAAACCTGGAGGATCGAATGTGAGCAACACGATGGCACACGCAGCAGAGAACCACCCTAGGACAACTGACAGGAGAAAAAGGGACAAAATCCTCTTGACAGATCTTTTCTTATGTCTAATTGTTTCTAATTTCCATCGTAAAACAAAAGGATTATGCCTTACTACCGCTAATGAGAACAGAAACAGATGCAGCAGACAAGATATATTCTACAAGAGATATTAATCTTTCTGCTTCAAGGCATAAACCCAACACTAATTGATGGTTTTAGCAAACAAACGCATTCCCCTGAAGACAGGTTATTGTGCACTCATTCATTATAAGCGTTTTTTCACCTTCTTCTGGAGTAGGTGAAGCAGCACCAGTGTAGCCAGCATCCTGGCCCAGACGAGCAGCCGTTCTGATCAACTGCTGCAATTTCTGTGTTATGGATCACAGGAGGGTCGATACAAATACCGACTCAGGGGATTGTATAGAGGAAGGGAATTACCTCCTCCAATGTAGAAAAATCTATGAGCAGGTATCTTTGAAATTATGGGTCAAAACTTACTTTTAGGCCCTTATTCCAACTCCCCCCCGAAAAGCCTCCGTGTGGGCTTCACTCTGGGCTTGGAGCAGTCTTGGGACTAGTTATTAGATGAGACTGGGCAATTGGCTGTGCTGGTATGACTCTGAAGTTGCTTCACTGCAGTCATGACAGCTATTTTTGTTTTACAAAGATCTGACTGAGAGTGAAATTCAATCCACTGTTTAGCACTGCTGTTGAAAAGCTTATACAATAACTGAAAGGTCTTTGGATATTTTTAGCTGCTGTCCCACCCTGCTCTGCACATTAAGAGCAGTCAACTTTTATTTAAAAACAAGCAACCATAAAGCTGTTATTCACTGTATCTAGTCCTTTCACAACCAAATTTGTGTTTTTAATAGAATTACTAATTCAAAGCCATCTCCCTGTAATAAACCAGACCACTTTCATTAAGGTAGCTGTCAGGCAGCAGATGTGAGCACAACTAGCGAAATCTCTTCTCCTCAGTGGGCCTACATAGCTCTCCCTGGCACTGTGCATGGACGTTACAGGCAATCACAGCAGCTCTCTGAAAAACAGGAAGCACAGGATGGAGTAGGGGGAGAGGAATGAATAACTCATAGCAACAGATGGTAACCCTTCCACTCAGGTTAGCTCAAAGTCTGAGAAAAAAGATTTTATTTTTCCCTTCATTGCTCAGGCTTTATTTTTAATATGTGTTCTTTCTTAAGTTTCAAACTTAATATCCTAGACTGACCTCCTGGTTCTTCTGCCTTTCTATCTTTAGAGGGAAGACAATCTGAAAAAAATCCCTTGCCTTTTGCTAGTGCTCTTGTCTTTTTTATTTTGAAATCTTCAATTAAAATGACTGGCACTTCATGAAATTGTCTCTGAGCTGCAAAGCAATTTTGTTTATGCTACTGGGATAGAAAAGGAAGGTGGAGAAACCACATGTGGAAGACTTCAATTTCTTCTGTTTCACATCGCTAAGCTTAGAGTTTCCTGGTGAAAAAGGCAATACTGCTCCTTGGATCAAAATCATTGATCAGCTTGAGTGACTTAACATTCCAATATAAAGTCTGCACTGCCCAAATGCTAATTATGAAGCCACTGAGTCAAACCCTGACAAGGCTCCCCTGGCCCTTCATTATTTTAAGGTAGCTAATTTGGAAGTTGTACGATCTATGTGTGTGAGTCTTCCTGCAAGATCTTCAGGAGTGCTGCTTGCTCTGCTCTTCAGGTTGTCCCGTTTCCTGGGATCGATGACATTCAGTCTCATTTGCATCTCCTGTGCAATGTATTATCCAGAAGAGCAAAAAAATCCTGATGGCCTTTACTGTGCCTTATTTAGTCAGTTCTTACCTCTGATTAGCGTATGCAACAGTAGCTCTACCTGAAGCTGTGCAAGCTCTGCGGGGGCTCACGCAGGAACATGGGAACTGCCATATGAGATCAAATCAGTGGTCTATCAAGATCCCAACCCCGTCTAGCTGTGACCAGTGCCAGATGTTTCCAAAGGAAGCATACAGCTCCAATGTGCTCACAGCTACATTTGTTTTTTAACCCAAAGCAGTCAGTGAAGTAAATCCTGAAGTTTGAGGGTTTATACTCAACACAGTTTTTAATCCTTGATCATGCTAAGACCTATGCTTTTCCAACTTCTCACGCAAATAGGCTCTTGCAGGGTGCTGGTCACAACAACATGTTTATTTTGTAGGCAGATCCACAGTTCAGGTGGGGACCCCATCCTGCAAGCCCCAGTGACACTTCCCCTGACTAAGGGGGACAGCATCTGATCACCAGCAGCAGATATTAGCTCTGATGGAGTCCATGAGCTTCAGCCAGAAACCTGTCTGATAGCTGTGGGATATTCTCATAGGCTTGTCATTTTTTCAGTTATAAATATGCATATATATACAGCTTTTCCCCACTGTAGCCACTCTATAAAGCACATGAACCTTTCCATGAGGTCAACACAAACCTCTCACAGCAGCCAAGGGATCAGTGCCTGGTAGCTGCTTGCAATCCCTGCTGTCCCAAATAACAGGAAGAACGAAGATGAGCTTGCAGTGCAGAGGCAGAAAAAACAGCCTGCTGGACTATTTGTTTAGGAAAAGAGAAAAACCGCTGTGCCATGAGCACACTAACACACTTACAGAGAACAACTACCTCAAAGTGGCATTTACCGCAAGCCATCAGAACCCCAATTCACTGCAGAAGCATAATGCTTTCAGAGTGACCCTCCCGCTCTCCCATACTTTGATAGATATGAAAGGGAATAAATAGAGTGTCTCAGAAAGCTCTCATAACCAATCTGCAAGACAACACAAAGACTGTTATTACTGCACTGTGAAGTCTCTTACATTTCTGCTACTACAGGTTTCGGAGACTAACTGGGGAAACGGATTTAGGAAAACAAAGGAAGAAAAAGAAAAGGGGAATTTGTAAGACGCCAAGGGATAACTGACTTCCTGTTTCAGGTGGACTGCTCAGAAGTTGCTTCATCTTTCTACAAACCAAGTATGAGTTTAATTGTAAGCTGCTATAGATATGCTTCCAAGCACGTGATCTGTGATGGTGAAACACTCTGTTGCTATAGTGGTTCTACTTATGGTAAGGCTGCAAGGACCAAATTCTTGTCTCAGTGGTGTTCGTATATAAAGAAACAGAGTTTGGCTCCATTTTCCATTATAAATCCCATTTGATGGTTTTGTAGTTGTGCACTTCCAAACTACATCAGTTGTTAATGCCCTAAAGGACTTTTCAACCCCTATATATTTACATAGCGCACATCAAGATAAATTCAGGGTCTCACAGGGTTTATTGAACACACACCAATTACTGCTTTGCCCCAGAAGTGAATGCCTGCAGCTAGTCCAGTCCTTACTGTGGACCATCATTCTCTGCTGCTCTGCTGAGTGCTGCAAGAGTACGGTAACAGATTTAAAACAGTTACACCATACACTAACTTGTAGTACCCATATGACTCCAATTATATTAAGCAATAGCTGTTGTCCATACAGTGAGAAAGAGGCAGCTTTAACCAAACTGCAGTTCTGCTGCAGAAAGTGAAGTGTTTAGTAACAGTCCCGCAGCAGGAGACTAGTACAGCTGGGTGCCATTTAGCCCTTTTTTTGTTCCTGGGCAACTGGGGGAAGGGAGCACCTAGCAGGTGAGGAGGTTATAGCCTTCCAGTGATGAGGCCCTTTTTGGTGAATAATCAGTTCGGAGTGATCTAGACAATATCTGAAGAGCTCCATTTTAAATGTCACAGAAGTGGCTGGTTTTCGTGAGCGTGAAAAGCCTGGTATTCTGGAGAGGGGCTGAAACAGCTTCATAACTCAAATAAGCAATTGCATTAGCCGTTATTTCTCTGCCTTAGCAGGAATCTCACTTGACACCATCTCACTTCTGCCACCCGGGCTTGGCAGTGGGGCCTGGCGAGCAGCACCCAGCCTCCTGCCAGCAGCTCAGCGGCCATCCGTGGGGAGCAGATGGGGCCTGTTCTCTTGGGAAGTGACCGACACCATGGTGTGAGCAGCTCTGCTGCCCCTACGGCTAAGCCCTAGCTCACCGCTCTCCTCTCCCAGGGAAAGAAATCATTTTACCAAACCTTCACTGCCGGTGGGCGTTTGTGCCTTTCCCTGCCCTCCTGCAGATATATTTCAGCATATCACTCTGTCTGGCAGAAGGCACAACCCCAAGCTTGCTTTCCCCGCTACAGGTTAACCTGCTCTTCTATCCCCTGCGTGACCTGCTGAGGAACTGCTATCACAAAGCGCACAGAGGAGACAGTGGTCCTGGAAGGAAACAAATCCAAGACTAGCATGCGATTTTGTTTGTCTACCATTGCATGAAGAAGGAGGCAAGGCTTCCCTCCATAACTGACTGGAAAGAAACTAATTGCACACACAGCTCCTCCTAGAAACTAAATAAAAAGAATTTTGGAGGAATGAGGTATTTAAAGAAGGGAGATTTAAAAGGGAGTAGAATAACAGGGGAGGTCCTACGATTTCAGTTGAATTTTCCCTCTGTAGGAAACAGTCCTTTTTCAATGCCATTTGTAAGTGTCTTTAAAAGACAGCCAAAAGTAATAGGAATACAATCAATATTAGATATGAACGAAGACACTTTCTCTGTAGCTGCAATTAGCTATTTTCAAAGAGCAGGCCATGAATAATGTATGCAAAAGGGTGGGAGGGTTACTTATTTTTTCTTTAAGCAGATTATTTTAGCATGGGTGAAAGACTACCAAGCTCAAGAACAGTGCCCGATATCATGCAGTGTATAAACAGCTGTGGCTTAGTGCATAATAAAAGCCATTAAGGGGCTGAGCCAAAAAATGTATCTAGCTATGAGGAGGGGAAAGAGGCACAGCACCGTGTAATGATTGCTTAGTTTCACATTTGCCATTCAGCCTTTGTGCACAGGAGTCCATTCTGAAAACTAAGATTTCTCCTTTCTCTTCATTAAGTTTTCTTAAGCTGCTGCAAGTGTTATCTTGGCCTTTTGGAAATGCTCTTATGCCAAGGCTGTCTGATCACTTAACAGACATTAAGACCTAGAATATGAATTGGCCAAACATGCAGATACAGGTGAGCAAGAAGAATGGGGATCATGTTAATATGCAGACTTGGTTTTGGGTGGCCCTTGCCTTTTGTGCCTTAGGGTAAGTAGGACAACTTGCTTGCTTACTCCCACCTTGGAGCAAGGAGGGGTGGACAAAAGCAAAAGCTTTGGCTCTATCCTCTTCACTTCATGGACTGGCCATGCCCATGAAGGCTAAAATAAAAATTCACTTTCATTATAATGGGAGAGGAGATTCTACAAGTCATAAATGGTCCTTAGGCACCTAAATCTCACTCGCTTTCCATGATAGTTATGAGCCTGAAAGTCACTTGTGCTCCAGAGAGCAGAGCCGCAGCTGGATACCCCATAGGTTGCGTTTTGGGGGAAGATCTGTAATACTTCTGTGCAACAGGGTCATGAGCAGCTACAGACAATGACCAAATCATAGCAGTTCATCTCAGCCCGACCTAAAAACAGTAGGAAACTGCAATGACCCTGAAAAGGCTGCACGCCACAACTGAGCTTTGGATTGCCCTGATGAGCAATACTGCAGCTGGCTCCTGTGCCTCCCACCCACCGCTGGCACTTGGGCCACATGCAGCCCCCCTGTCTCTCTGCTGAGCTGATTTGCCACCTTGCTCCTCCGCTGCCGTGTCCTTTGCGGCACAAGCCTTTATTGAGAGATTACCTCACACTTTCTCTGCTGCATCAAGCTCTTGCTGGCATATTTTTCTCACTTCTGGCTTTGATTCAGCATCCCCCTGGCTTGAGAGTTTGCTGCAGAATGCAACTCTTTGTTAAAAAAGCAAAAGTCTGAGTTGGTTTTGTGGCCAAGTTTATCCGTGGCTTTGCTCCCATTTACCTCAAAGTCAAGCAAACAGCCTCAACACAGTTGGCTTCGCATAAGCATATTATCACAGGTTTTTAGTTAATAGATTTTTTCCCCATACCTTCTTCCCCCCAGCTAATGCACAAGCAAATAAATGCAGTCTTTTACCTCATGTTCTCCTTCCTGTGAACTGTCACATACATTTCATAGACTCTCCCTTGGGGAACGGCCCCTGCTGGGATCAGCAAGCTTACTCCTGCAGAATAGAAGAGACACAAAAAATAAAGCAGAGAAAAAAAGACAACTGGACCTGTGACAAAGAGTGACAGGAGAAGATGAAGGTTAGGATGCCAGTTTTTCCCCCAGCCTCTCAGGATAACTCTAAAAGACTGTGGTAACTCAAGAGAAAGAGTATTTACTGCAAGCCTGGCTTCCCTGACTGTCAGCTGGTCAGTTCTTATTCCCCTTGTGCATCTGCACTGAAATACTGGACCGGAGAAGAGGGCTTGCTTTCCCTCTTTTTTATTTTATTCAAAGAGTGGACATATGGTTACACTGCTGCTTACCTTGTAAAATAAGGGGAAAAAAACCAATTCTGACTAAAATCTCTCACAGCTGTAATGGGACATCTCTCTCTAGGCATTTCCTATTTAATTAAACACAGGAAAGAAAGCCAGAGGAATACTGTCCCAGGAAATAACAAGAATCAGTTGTTTCCTGAAAGATGGGTTCTGCGATTGGCAACTTGTCTTTTAATGCACTCAGTTTCTAATTAGACTCTTGGTGAGACAGAAGTGGGCTTCCTGGCATCTTGAATACGCCCAGTCTTGTAGAGTGACTCAAAATTTGGCCATCCAACCTCAAAAAAGTTTGGGCAAACGTGCTCTGTGCCCTTCGCAGTGACAATTAGCTGCACGCTTGACTACAAAGCACTGTTCTAATGTTACTGCAATTTCAGAAATCGAGCAAGCGACTTCCTGCAAAACAGAGGGTGCTCTTTTTACATGATAAACATGGCCCAAGGACTCAGCCTTTCCCACTTCTTGGCCAGTCTTGGCCAGCTGTCTTTGCAGATGTGAATTAACTGGAAATTAGCGGCAGGGATTTTAATTCCTGCACATAACTATTAATATACAGCTGAAAACAAACCTACGGGAAGAATATTTACATTAATGCATGTGCACATATGTACAACAGAGGCTTCATAAAAAGATACTTTGCATGGCGCTGCCCCCTTCTCTTTCCATACGTGGCTGGGTTACTCTGGAAACCTCTGCTCTCTCTGGACAACAGCTGCTCGAGTATGACTAATGGGTGTACGGGTGTGCTGGTGTACTGAGGCTCAGTCCCATACCCTGGTTAGAAGGAGAGGGATCAGCATTTTCCATGAATGCCATCTGACTCTCTATTTTGTTTACTTGCAGGCCTGTTACAACTTCACCTATGCATGTTCTCAGCTGTAACGTGCAGGTTTGGTGTAAATGAAGGACTTTGATCATATTCTTTGGAGGAGGATATATATATGTATATATATGTGTGTGTGTGTGTGGTGTGTGCGTGTGTATGACTAGAAGCAGCATGGAGGCATCCACACTAGCTGCAGACAGATTGATATATCTTACAAAGCTTGTTTCAGTCATTTTGAAGGGATCACAGCAATAAATAAGCACTTTTCTTTACAAATTTATACTATATGCTATGTGAATTAAATATGACTAATCGACTTCGCTGACAAAATGCACCGCCATGGCTAAGAAACCTGAATGTTAATATCTACCTTTAGATGCTAATTAGAGAAATGTGAAATCCAGGATTGTATAGAATGAGTTTTCAACATTGCTCAATAATCAGTACCAGATTTCTTTAAGCAGCTCAGCTTTCACTTAGGCTCTTAAATTAAAAAGACGTTTTTTCCCTACTGTTTCATAGTAGCTCAGAGAGGAGGGCTACTGCTTATGGACCACTTCTGGCTTGTTCCTGTGCAGTGTGGAGCTGGGTCCTGGAAGAACTAAACTGGTCCAGGTAGGACAGTGCCATAAAACGGTCAAGTGCCGACCCTAGATGTGAAAAGGGGAGGCAGAAAAGCTGTGAGACCTTGAGCTACAGTGTCACGTAGTTGTGAGCTGTGGTCTTGCATGGACTGTGATCTTTTCTGGACCCAGACGACTAAAGAAACAGGGCTGAGGGGACCCCGATCGTTGTGTATTGGGGGGGAGGGGGGGCTGCACATCCAGCAGATCAAGTGTTTCATGCATCTGATTCCCTCAGCTAGGAGATGTAAACGCTACCTCAACCCTGTCCACTGGAAAGGGATTGTATCTGCCTAACGCAACACGCGTTATATACAAATAAAGCCATGAGCTGCCACTTCGACCTCTTTTCAGATGATGTTGTTGCTCTTTATTAGCGTGCCCAAACCCATGGGAACATGTAGGTGCTGAACTCTCTTTGAATGTGGATACTACAATTAGGATACAAACAGGAGTAGGGGGTCTTCTAAAAAATTTGGCTGTGGGAGCTGAACTCTTGTAAGGCTGCCTGGGAGCAACATGGCTGCGCTGAAACTGCCTCCTGCTGCCTGGTTAGCCTGAAGGAGACCCAACTGCCTGACCTTGTAGCGTATGAGGAGACTGACCTGCAGTTTGCATATATATCAAAAGGCATCTGATGCTGGGTTCTCCCCTTTCCTAATTGTAAAATATCAGCAATATTTATAACATGGAGTGAAATATAAAAAAGACACCCTTGGGCCATATTTTCCTGTAGTTTGCAATGTAGGCAGGAAAAAGTCTTCTGAAAATTAGTATTCCAGTGTCTTACTTCAATATCACACAGTCTGCAATGAATTGGAAGCGGAACAACCAATTTGTTTTTTAATTAATTTGTCCTTTTTATGTCTGATGACAAGATGAAGGCTTTCTGTCTTGAAGTCCCTTTTCTAGAGCTGCATGAAAGGAAAAGGTCAAGGATGCTGAATCTCAATTCACACAGGCAAGTTCTGAAATCTAACGTATCTGGGAAGGTGGCTAAGAGCCCTGCAATATTCAGTTAAAAAGCCAGGATTCTGGGAAAGGGATATGTGAAATTGCTGAGCAGACCTGAATTGGGGGGAGAAAATCTTTGGTCTGAAAAAAGAAAGGCAGAGTCCAAGGTGTGACCCTGTTTTTTTCCTGCATAAAAGAAAAGAAAGCTAACTCCACTTAAAACCACAAAACAATTGCGCCTTTAAGCCAACCCGGCTGGTCCTTACCTGAATTGGGAATTATTAGGTGGCCCCCCAAGGAGTTGAAGGTCCCAAACGCAGTGCAAGATGGGTCTGTTTGTCGAGCAAGGCTCTGGTTCTTCATGTTCAGGGTCTCGTTCTCCAGCAGGGACTGGGTAATCTGCGGGGACAGCTTGGAGGAGAAGTCAGAGAGTTCATCCTGGGGGGTGACGGCACCAGAGGTATTATAGACCTTGATCTTCAGGTTGGGCAGTGGATCCAGGATTGGAGAATTGGTCATTGGGATTTTATCAGAGACATCGTGCAAGGCGTAAACAGGACCCCTGTACATGGCTGCAGCAGAAGTGAGGTCTGGTGGCACTGCCAGGAGGTCTGCATTGGAAATGAGAAGGCATAACCTTATTACTTGTGTTTTTTCCCCTATTCTGATGACTTTCTTCTGAGTAAAGATTTATTTTTTGCATTCAGTTTATATTCATACCAAAGGTTAAGAAAGCAAAGTCCTTGCAGACTCATCTCCATCTCCTTTTCTATGCATCTACCCAGCTATCTCCCAGGGCACTGCACAGCCCCAACCACTATGGAATTTAATTGTAATACAAAATTAAAGGACATTGCTCTAAGGATTTTTCACTGGAATTATTTTCCAGGCTGCGCTCAGATTTCAAGTATGACATACTTAGCTTCAGGGGAAGATGTTTTCCACGCTCAGTACATCTAGTTTTATTAACTAGTGCTCCCTCCCTAAATGCTAAGTGAGAATCATTAAACAATTTATTTAACTGGCCTAAAGGTAGAATTTCTGGAATAAAAGATACAGCAAATCTATGAAGTCATCTTGTCCATGACTCTCAGCTGGTCTGCGGTTATGACCTGCATTACACCTTCTGGAGTTTTAAAAATATGCTCAACAAACAAAACAGTGCTTCTGCTAATCATCCATGTTGCCAACTCCTTTGTCATCTTGACTCTTATTTTGATTTCTTTGTCATGCACACGAGTTGGGAAAAAAACAAAAAAAAAGTCAGTCCTACCTTTTAAGTGTCTGCTTTCTGGCCAGTGAGGTGCGAAAATAATCACACTATACACTAGTGGTAAAAATGCTCATCATTAAATTATGTTCTACTGCAACTTCTGTTACACTGTCTATTGAAAGTACAGTATTCTCACACTACTATTTATGCTTGTGGAGACAGGGCACAGTAAAAAATGCTATTAGTGCAACAAAGGGGAGGAACACGCTATAGAACTATTATAATAGCAGTCCTGTGACGAATCCTGCCTCTGTTGTTTCAGTTATAGCTTTGCCTTTGATTTAAATTTGAACAGGACCTATATTTTCGTAAATGTTTTTGTGTTTCAGTTTCTCATTCACGTTATCTCTTCAGAACTTAGATTCCTCTGCTTTATGCTCTTGAGCACAACTGCAAAAAGCCAGCATGAGTTTTTAGCCCTTGACCATCAGAAGCAAATGGATATAATCTTTCTCCCTTTCACCAAGTGTCAGCAAGCATCCAATGAATACCATTCCTACAGCCCAAGAGACCATGTCCTTATTGCATCTCCCTGAATTGGTCAACATGGAGGGAAATGACAACTAACCTTGTCTCGCGGCCTTGATGTTGACAGGCTGAAAGCCACCATTTAGCGCTGAGGAGTCGATAATATCTGACTCAAAGTCACGGTGGTTCTTGCGATAGACAAACAGGGCCACAATCACAGAAATAGCCAGGCACACGATCACGGCTATCACGATCCCAACGTAGAGAGCAACATCATCCGAGTCGGGGGCAGCTGCAGGGAGAGAGGACGGGAACCTTGAAGAAATGCATCTCATCGCAGGGACTTTCAAGAAAATACATCCTTATTATTCTCATTTCCTGCAGATATTTACTACCTTTTTTATAGGCTAATTTAAAATCCATTTCCAAAGCTATATAACAGGTCTGTGCCCTTTTGGTGGAAAATGATCTTCGATTTCTCTCTAACCTCTGCTCTAATTCTTCACCTCTCTGCTTGTCCATCTATCTAGGACCCCAGCAACTGATTACTAAGCATAATGTGCACTTACATAATTAGTCTGATGAAGCACATTCGCCAGCTGGAATAAAATTGTATGTCATGGTGACTGTTCACATTTAGTGGTTCATCTGGTAACAAAAACTGTGTTGCTGGTTTTTAAACTTCATGACCCTTAATTTTTAATAAAGAAACAACCAATCAAAAAAATCTGAAAAATCCATTTGCTGTGGAATGCCTGGAATATCTGAACATATCTTCTGAGTTTGTATTTTTTGAACTAAAATATGTCAAGCTATTTTTCCCTTCCATACATTTTGCATTTGAAAAAAATTCCAACAAAACACTGAATTGTCACCACTGGCAATAACACATATGTATTTGGATACAAGCCGAAGCAAGCACAAGAAGTAACGTGGTAATTTACCAAAAGGAACCCAGATTTATTATAGCTGTCTTGTGAGAAAATGGCTATGGTATTTCTACTATCTGCTTATACCACATCTTCAGCACTAATTCCAGGCTAATCTCTAGCATCATTATCCACTAGATTTTTTTCCCCAAAAGGTCTGAATATATGATCAAAATTTGATGTCTTTCCGTACAGTGAAGAATCCTGGTATTAGAGAGAATGTAATAAAAAAAGAAATGGCAAAAACAAATCAGATCTCTACTATCCCATTTTTGTTAATTTAAAACATGTGAAATCATTTTTTATTTTTTGCTCCATGCTTTTCAGCTGTTTAAGCGAGCCTGCCCTCTAGCCATATAGGTGAGAGATGGCAGATGTCGCAAAGGACAGATCAACCTCTATAAGCTCCTGGTACTTTCAACGTACCAATCTCGAAATGTTACACTTTTTTCCTAGCAGTTTAGGAAGTGATCTCTGAGTACCAGCTTAAAAAAAAGTTTTCCCTCCACCACATTTCTCCCTTTTGTTAAGGAAATGTTAATAAGAAGAAGGTTCAGCCGGTTTCTATCTTTCAGGCAATCTCTTCTCCCATTTCCCTTGCACATAAGGGCTGTTATCATTCTGCGTCAGCCTGCTGACAGTGAAACGCTGCTACTGCTGTCAAGCAAGCAGCATGCAACTTAACTCTGCTGAATACCTCCCTCTCTGCCTAAACACATAGAGCTGGGGTAATGGTAAAGCTTGACCCAAGGAACAGCGTCAGAATTAGCATCCAGGAACATAAAATCAAACATCAAACTTACAAGAAAATCCATATTCATTCTGGGTTCTCTGTTCAGTTGAAATGGGATAAATGAAACCTTAAAAAGAAAGAAATTAAACAAAAATGGGAAGAAAATCAAATTAATGAGGAGAACAAAAAAAGGAAGCATGAAAAATGGTTTAATTAAAAAAAAGAAGGAAAAGAAACTGATGGCACTTTAAAATTCTGATACAGCATAGAAATATGATTTTGCATCCCCTGTCTCCTCCAGAGCCTTACTAAGAATTAATAAGTAGGCAGATTGAATTTCTGAGCCAAAATCGGTCTCGAGTCACTAACTTTGGAGTGCTTAAAGTCTTTCTTTTATTGAGCATAAACTGTAATGGATCTAATTTATTTCAGACATCAAGGGTCATTAGCATATGGAAAGTCTTTTTTCCCTATCCCTGCCATATGCTTTAATTCCCAGGACATGTTCAGTAGGGCTCTAAACAGTTTTTTTATTTAATTATGGTAGCTTGCTGTTGATCTAATAGAGCTAAAGGAGACCTGTCGTCACCGGTCAGAGGTTAAATACCCATTTGCTGAGCAGAGTCCATGCAGAAAGCCCTCTTTTTAAATTTCCTTGGAATTATTTTATCCTGTCTTTAATACATGTTCAATAGGAATTCCTCAGGGAGCAAGGGATTTGTCAGCAAACTGGAAACTGAGTAGCTTCTCTCTGAAATTATTAAAAAATCAATAAGCCCCCTGCGGTCATAATGTTATTTATTTTAAATCTTTGCAAGCACCTTATATCGACCAAATCATGACACAATTTATGGTTGTATTTTGGAATGGATAAAGAATAGAGACTGTTTTTTTGAGGCTTTTCTCCCTGTGGCTCCTCCAGCACGGCACACTCGCCCGGATCAGCGTGCCCAACTGTCCTACGAGCACACTGAGTATCTCCCAGCTGCCAGTCATCGATATGGGCAATAAGTTAAATGCTCCAAGTCTCATCCTGTGGGAAAGGTAAATGCCGAAGTCAAAGTAATGGGAGGAGTCGCTGCTGTGGATGGGGCAACCCACAGACCATGAAGGGTCACCCTGGTCTCCGCTTGCCCTGCCTTGGGCACGTTGAGGAGCTCCCTCAGTGAAGGCACCGGATTCCCTTAGGGTGAGACAAAACTGGAAAATGCACTGCAGGAGTGTGCCTGAAGTGCAGGACCAGATTAGAGGCAAAATCCCCCCCGCCACAAAAAGTGCTGAGATTGGGTGCTCAGCATCTGCTGTGCTCTGCATAGCTTTTCCTGCTTGGTTGCACCACTTGCTAATGAAGATGCAGGCAATTCCAATTGCTGGTATAGCCTACTCTTCCCCTCCACCCAGTTTCCAGACATTAACCAGCACGTAAATGTTGCCTTAACTGAACTGCTAGAGCAAGAGAAGCTTCTTTTTGATGATGGAGATGTTTTTTCTGAGGCACCCTGGGACAGACCATATTTAAAACTTTATTTCACAGTAATGATTCCAGCCTTACAGTCACTTTTAGAAATATTGTGTTCGCACATTCGTTTATTTGGTTCTTTGAGGCAGGTTTACCTATGCCTACTTTTAACATGCCCACTCAACCTTTAGTAATACCTGCTTTCCACTTCTACCAGGGCATGCCAGGCTTTGGCTGTAAAAAGTCAAGCAAGCAACTTCCGGGGGGCTGAGTGAGCACTTGGCACATCTGGGCAAGGATTCACAGCACGCTCATTACGTTCCACTTCCTCCCCATTTTTAGTCAACCTAAAATCAAGCTATAAGCCCATGCCTGACATTTCCTATGACGAGGTGTCTCTGGAGACCAAGAGCCAGCGAGCAGGGATTCAAGGCAGCAGGACTGGGTGAGTCTCCAAATGCCTTTTTGCCTTGTACCCAAATCCACTCTGAAAGCCACACTTCGTGTGTCCCAAGTGCATTCGTGGGGGAGCCAGCACGGGGCAGCGCTTGTCCCTGGCCCTGCACCACCTGGGGAGCTCTCGCTTTTCCCTGCAGAACTGTAAAAGCTATTCCTCTTTTCTTACTTTTGTCAGCTGGCAAGTTTTCCGTTCAGGGTGGTGTCTCATTCCTGCCGTGTCTGAAGCGATCCAGCAGCCGCCACTCAAAGAGTACAAAGAATGACACGGCCTGGATTATTTTTGCTATTACTGAGATTGTGTTCTCTGTTGCAGGGAAAATGAAAAGCCAAATGCAAGTCTTCTCAGCAAAGTAAACAAGTGTCATCTTCAAATACTCTGAAAGAAATGAACTTCATTGCAATCTCTTCACAGGCCCTACTTGTCGCGAATACTTATTTGCATCTTACAATTTTACAGAGATTCTCTTCTTGATAGCTACAGAGTATCTTTGCAGCTACATACGAATGACACAATTTTCTTCAACAGAAATCCTTTGTGTACGATATTCAAAGGCACGTCTATTTAAATGTGAGGAAAAGGTGGGAATATTGCTTGTTGCTCCCATTAGCCTTGCAAACCAACACGCTTAGCAAAGCGAGCTTGATTTTACTCTCCCGTGTGTGCCACTCACTGAATCAAGCACTAAGTTCCAGCCAACTCTTTCAGTGCAAACCAGCTTGCACAGGTGTTCGTAAGTACACGTTTTTAGCCTGAAAAACACATGTTCTGTACAGATACATATAACAAAGGCATAGCTGAATTGGAAGGGTTAAGGGCTCCTGTGTGAGATGCTGCATTCGAGTCACGGGCACGTCAATTTTTTGCCAACCGTCAAGAGTCATGGCTGGCCAACCTGGCTGTAGGCGGATACAAGGCTGCCCAGGCTGGAGGCTCAACAGTGCCAGAAGTAAATTTTTAGCCGCTTGCTACGAAAGTGAGGCTGTGGTGGCCATGAGAGAGTGAGATTTTTTAGAATAAAACTACTTTTAAAAAATTCCTTATCATGAAAGAGCTCTGCGGAAACAGAGCAGGCATGGCAAAGGCAGCAATAAGAGGAGCCTTGCGAGGCAGGTGCCGCTGGCAGCGGCTGTGCAGGAGGTAAGGTTATTGCCATACTCCCAGCAGAAGAGCACAGGTATTACTTTTGGAAGTGGGCTTTCATGCTGTTCCCTCTGACTATGCCTTCAAACAATGAGAAAGGATATTTTCTTCAGATAATGAGGCAAACCTGCTGAGATGAGTACCTCAAATAATGAAGAATGACTTCCCTTCTTTCTTCAAAGTAACCACATTGAAAAAGAGATCTTTTCTTGTTTCCTTTTTTTCCCTTCCCATATCAACAGCACTGCTTGGCAAGTACCTGGGGGACTTCTACAATGAATGATCCTTCTACAAGGATCATCACAATTTTTAACGAGGGTGAATTTAGAAAGGTGCGGTTGGATTCAACTCCACGAAGGCTGCTGAGGCTGCTGACTCACGCATGGAGCAGCTGGTTTCACAGTGAGCAACTTGCTTTGAGAAAAGTAATTTAAGCTTCTTCCTACAACTTGTTGGGAATGTACATTTTCAAAGGGGCTTTTGATGTTTTGTTGTTGCTGGAGCAGTAAAATAGTAATAATCATACTTTATACTTGCATAGTTCCTTCTGTTTGAGGATCTCAGAGGCCTAGCAAAAGCGGCCTCATTTTACAAGTACCTTGACCTAAGATGTACCTGGACAATCACTCAGAGGCTTGAGCTGTTCACAGAAATGACATCACTGTCATTACACAGTAAATGCATTCATTAAAAAGCCTTTAAGTAAGCTGATGTTTCTCCATGTGTTCTACTTTATATTCTACTTCAGGCTTGTAAATATGTTTTTTGTCCCTGTGAAAGTGCCTCCTCTAAGTGTTGAAGGTGGGCCTTTTTAATTAAAGTAGTAACAGCGGCACAAATCCTTTGTATAAACGCAGATATAGCATTATAAAAGTGCATTAGATAGGCATTGCCTATTCCCTCCCTATAAAGAAATATCTAGAACAATTTAAACATCTCTATACTGATGTAACATGCTGGGAAGAAAAATGGAGATTTGCCATATCATACTGGAAAAATTAAAAGAATGCAACTTTGGTGTACAGAAAAGACTTCAGCAGGCTTTTGACCAATTTAGTCTAACTCAGTTTCAGCACCAGGTGCACTTGCACTGATTTGGGGAATTGTGTCCATTTAACTATATTGCTTTTGAAGCTTATCTAATTAATTTAGAGCAGTTTGTGAGCGTAGATGAACCCTGAACATTAGAAGTCCAGTTTGAGCATGCCAGTGTTACACGTCTTGCTCTGACCTTCTGGGAGGGAATTAAGCATGGGGGAATGGAAAATATGAGACCTGTGAAAGATAATTGTGCAGAGATTATGGCGCTGACTCCCTTGATCCTTTCTGAAACTGAAACGAGTTGATAGTCACCAAAGTTACTTTTCTAAAGTCTTTTCTGCCTAGCTGTTATTAGGGGGAAAATCTACCTCTTGACACATTCCTAGGCACATCTACACACATACAGACTGCTCAACCTGGGACCTCAGTATCATGACCATTTAGAAGGATGGGCATCCTGAAATCCTGTGTTTGATTTTACCTAGAAAGTCATGGGAACATACTGCCCTAGCCTAGGAACTGGCTTATTTAAGAGAAAACTTCTTTTCTCCCTGTGGGGTAAAATACAAGATCTCTGGCAGGGCTTCCTGCAGAGGGAACTCTGTAATAGGCTCCACTTTTTGGTCCTTAGCAGATTTTGCTAGCTTTCTGGGCATGCTGAATTGGTATTAATGCATAGTAATTTTAGTGTGAATTAATCAGCTTATGAAAACATTTTACTTTGTTGCTTGCAGAAAATAAAATATTTACATAAAAAAGAAGAAAAAGTTTTCACATTTTCCATTCGCATTTTCCTTTGCTGCCTGTGTAACCACTTTCCCTCTTTTCCCTGCAGGTAACTGCGTGGGTAGAGTAGTTGAAGGTGATCTTTTTGGCACTTAATTACTGCGCCCATTCAATTTTGGTTATATTTACAAAAATACTTACAAATACTCTGTAAAGAAATTGCTTTATGCCATTATCTGCTGAGGTCACTGTTAATGGTATGTATTTTGAGACTATATAAAGATTAGGAAGAGTTTGAGACAGGCACTTTCATTTAGTAAAGCAAAGATTACAAAAAGCACCCCATACCCTTTGTTTCTTTAATGTATTGTATTTGAATTGGGCACTACTTGCTTCTAATCTATAAATACCCCGTACTTTATCTGCTATGCAGCGGTTCCAAAAGGAGCTGAAGTCCTGTAATTATGTGGCCCTTTTGAAAACCTAGCCCCATGATGCATCTCAATAACATCTTGTTGCAATGAACTCAACAGGTTGATCATAATATCTATTAGAGTATAGATCCTAATATAGTATAGACCTTAATATATTATAACAGTACTTTTTCCTCATTTCATTCTAAAGTCAATGCCCTTAAATTGCATACAAGAAAAGGAGAGGGCACTCATTCACTTGCTGCCATTCTTTCTCTACTCTGATGGGTTTATGCAGGGCAGTGACCACGGAGTAGCAAGAGGCTCTTGCTGGCTCTGCACCACAAAGCTGTGACTGGCAGATGAACAGAGATGAACTCTCACAGGTAGATGCCTAAAATTTGTAGAGAGCAGCTCTTAGATGATTAGAGAGGCTACGTGGTACATACACTGCGACATTAGCGTTTCTGAAATCAGCCTTTGTTCTCTATGGTACTTATATCTGTCAAATGAGTTCCAGTATTTGAATAACTCCAGAGCTAGGCTGGGTATTTTTTCCAGACCAGTTCCAAACAGCAAGCATCGAATTATTTCTGGTTTTAATTCACATAATAAGGTATTTTTCAGTCCTAATTCAATATTTTCCTCTTTCCCTACCTCCTGTGGCTCAGAATTGTCTTAAAAATCTTTGGCTTTCGCTGAAATTTTCTGTAATCAGTCTCAGTCTAGGAAATCATCCTGAAAAGCTTGAGCCAAATTAGTTTAAGAGCCGTCAATATTTTAGCTCATTTTCTTTTGCTCATTTTCTTTACACTCAACTGGTGTAAAAGAATATATTGTTCTTTCCAAATTCCAGGTTCTAGCAGCTCAGCTTCTTCCCCTCTTCCTGTAGTCATTTTCAACTCAAAGCCAACCCAAGTTCTGATTGTGCAAGACTCTGCACTCTTCTCTCAGAAGAGGCATCCAGCAATTTTAAATTCAGAATTTCAGTATAAAGAGACATTTTTGAGCAGACAAAAAAAGGCACGCAGCCCTACCGTGTTTGCAGTGCTGTGACAGTAGCAGTGACCTAATACCACTAGTCCTGTTTCCATCTTATGCCATTCTCTTAACTCTGGCTACTTACAATCTGGACATCACAAATTACTGCCATACCTAGTTCACTATCCCCTCTCAGAAATCCTGCAGCCACCACCAGCTTGCTGACTTCCTTCAACAATTTTAAAGTAACTTTAGATGATAAATGCAGTGCTCAAAGGCTCAAAGGCCCCAAAGGAGAAAGAGGCCCTGACAATGTTAATCCAGATGCACTGCAAGTCTATAGGTCTCCGTATAGTCTCAATAGAGAGATAGTCACACATTCTCATGTTGGGAGAAGCAATTTGGGAGCCTTAATTTGACATTCAAGAGTTTTGAATTGTTCCCCGCAGGTTCCACCGACCATAGACTATGACTGGACAAACTCCTGGCACTTCCCTTTCTGCGAGGAGGCAGAGTTAAGGGTACAAGTGCCACCTTAAAGTAAACCACTTATTCGAACTGTTGAGTGTTTTGCCTTCATCACTCAACATGTTGCTAATGCAGATTTACCATGCAATAAATATTAACAATAATCTTTGGATTGTAATTGCTGTTAATTGTTTCTCTTCCCTGCTACTTCCCAGAAACTGTAGCACATAAACAAGAAGAAGTGATATCCAATACAATGTTGTTTGTTGTAGTCAAAAAGGAAGAAAAAGCAAAGGCCCTGGAGCTGCAAAAAACCCTCAAGGAGAATGCGCCCAGCTTATTCCCCAGCTTATTCCTACATTTGCTATTTTAAAGAAAGACCTTCATGTGTGCAGTAATGATGCTGATGGTCAGATATGGCATCAGGCATCCCAGAGATAATGCACAGTAATTTATTTTCATTCTAAGGACTAATTATTGGCATGTTCAAGATGGGCTAATAAACAGGGAGCTTGAGGCTCTGCGACTGATTATTTACTTGGGTATTATCTCAGATCTTCACTGAGTAGGTAGGTTAAATGGGGAGTCTCTCCCATTCTGTCTCTGAACAGGAGTTTATGATATTCTATAATTAAGATTGCAACTATGTTTTCATTTTAAATTAGATTCCTGACATTTTACTAACATTATTGGAAAGGTCTTGCTTTAGTTTAAACATGCGTATCATCTATACGGGGAGGGGAAGAGATGGAAGAGTAGGATAACTTGTTGCTAAAATTTGATGTGGATTAGAACAGGCAATTTTGACATTATGCAATCTTTTACAGTTAAGGACTTTGACCTTTGGGCTAAATCTTATGCCACTCTAATATCTTAGAAGCACAGCACCTTAACATTGGGTTTGTTATGGATGTCTGACAGCAAAATAAACACGTCTAGCATTGCCATTTGCTAGATTGTTTATTTGCAAGTTCCATGTTTGCAATGACTGAATGTTAAAAAGACTTCCTGGGGTTTGCTTTGTTTTGCGGCTGTAGCTGCCCAGGAGCAAAAGGGGCTATGGGCAGAGCTGAAATAAGGACACATAGCAGCACTGAAGAGGGGCTGCATGGCAAACAGCTAGAGGAAGGGAGGAACAGTTGAAATGGGACCTAGAAGAGGGGATCAAAACTGCTAGGCCTGCTTGAAAATGGGCTCATAGGAAGCATGAATTATCCAAAGAGATGTTCAATAACATGTACCAAAATCTTTGGCAGGTCTATAACCTCACAGGCAAGGAAACTTGCATTCTCTGACTTTATGGTTTATAACCTTAAAAATCTCAGTCAGCTCGATGTCCATTTCCCAAAGCATGCAAACTTCTTCCTTCAATATGAGGTTTCATTTAAGCGTCCTGCTAATGCTTTTGTTAGTCCTTCATGCAGAACACACCTTAAGAAATGCATCTGAGTTTTACTCCTGCTCCTGCCACTGGCTCGCTGATGAGCCTCGGGCTGGTCACGTAACCTCTCTTCGCCTGCCACCCTGCCAGTGCCCTGCCCATCTTTGTACACCATCAAGGCTCATATAAACACTGATTATTGCCATTTTACTGCTGTTTTTCCACAGTTAAGTTAATTCATCCATTAGACTTTACTATAAGTTTTCACTTTTCTTTCATCTGTCTGGGAAACTTTTTTTTTTTAACGTGTAGCCTGAATATGAGAAGAACAAAAGAAAAACACGGAGGAACTAAGAAGGATGAAAGTTATAGATGGATGAATCGTTTTTTTCCCCCTCCCTACATAGCTGTAATGTTTTTGAATTAGCTGGATTTTCCAAAGAGTCTAAAGATTTTAGAAGACTTGCATTTCATTAAAATTAATGTGGAGGTGGCTGTTTCTGAAGTGACTCGAGTTAAGTGCCACGGAATTGGGTGTCTTGGGTTCTTCTGTGGCTCTGCACCTCTGTTTTCTCTCAAAGCTTTAATCTATTTAGAGCAGCAGCTTTTCTAGGCAAGGCCTCTCACTAGGCATTTCCAGAGTGCCCACCAGACTGTGGACACTTCTCAGCTGGGGTTTACTCATGCTGCTATAATATAAATAAATAAGAGTCATAACTCTGAGATGTGTATATACATTCCCTTGGCTGCTACAACATTACACAGTAGTAGGTTAAAAATAGAATCACACATCTCTCGCTATTCATATCAAATAACAATATTATAGAAAACTTCCTCCAGGAACAGATGATTAGGTGAATTCTTCAAATGAATGAAACTCCCCCTGCGAGGGCTCTGCGAACCAGGGCGGGTGGATATATCATCAGGCTGAGAGACTGAACGCATTAGGAGTTCTCTCTTGACCCACATGCTCCTAATAAAAGGTTTTATTTCATTCCTCTGCACACACAGGTGGCTGTTGCACTCTCCCATGAGAGGGCTTTGCTTACCTCCTGGAGTCTGAAAAACATTCTCCTGCTCTTCACACACTAATCTACTCTGGAAGACCAGAGGTCCTCATCAAACTACTCTGCTCTATATTTCTTCACTCCATGCCTGCTTTCAAAATAAGCCAAAAGGGAAACAAATGCTTATTCCATCAGAAGACTGTGGCAAGTTGCATTAAACAAGCAAGGCATGTGCAGAATATATATGCTTCAGGAAGAAAGAAATATTAGTATAAGGTTAACCTTGCTTTCTCCTTGAGATTCTGCACAGAAACAGGCACAAGACCAGAAAAGGGTGGGAGTGAACCATTTAGTGCACAAGCACAACAAATTGTATCTTTTTCATATGCTTAGGTTACTACCATTGTAACAGGAAGTCTTATGAACTTAATACTGCCTTTCAGAAAAAGATTTTAAAGCACTCTGCAAGTATTCAAGTAACACATCAATTCACTCTCAACTAGCAGGCAGCCTTTTTTTAAAAAACAAGAAATGGAAGTACAATTCTGATAATTAGGTGTTTGCCATGTTACAGCTGCATTTTCTCGAGTGGTGTATCAGATGTGCCACCTATAAATTTCCTAGTACTTAAGTTACAGTGCTATCTGTAATGAACATGTTTGAATCTTTCCTTTCTTTCTTTAAGTGCTAACAGCGTGCCTCAGTCTTTTTATGCTACTTTATTTAAATCCAAAGGAACAAAGGAAAAGTCCACACTGGATTCGGTTATGCATGGCAATGATTCACAAGGTGAAATTCTTTCTGGCCCTATTAAATGATCAATTTGTTTTATGTATTGAGAGACTGGGTAATCTGAATAGTTTTTACTACTCAGCGTTACAGCACTATTTAGGTAACTGTGTAATCTACACTTCTCAAACTACAGCATGTGCTTCAGTACTATCCTGCTGCTTTAAGATAGCTAACTGTTTGGAAAAACCCCCTGAAATTACCACTTTTATGCAGTTTTGAAAGCCAACCTTTTAATGAAATGTCATAGTGGTCTCTTACACCTGAGAGCGAGCTGAGAAAGGCATGGACACTGGTTACGTCACCTCTGCCTACGCTAGTGCCAACTCTGCACACCACAAGCATAATTTGAGAAAAGACCAACAGCTCCAACAGCTTTCCTAGTGTGTGCAGGCACCCTCCTTACACTTACGGGCTTTTCTGAATTTACCTTCACTGAGTCAGGACAGGGAGAATACAGATCTGAACACTGTCATTCAGATCCACAGCGGACAGGACCTAGGTGAAACACTCTTGAGTATGAACATGCCTGATATGAAGCAGCTAATATGTTTGCTCTTAACTAAAAGACCAAGAGAAAATGAAAATAAAGCTACAGATCAGAACTTATGCAGTAAGCTTTCAACATGATCAAGCAAAACAGCGCTCTCTCTTCACAGGTTTTTCCACCTTTTCCCAATTACCAGCAGCATTTTATGCATAATGCGAAGTTGGATTTGGTCTACTAGGCACTTTTAGCATCGCCTTTGGAGAGCCAGGCACACTGCTGTTACTTTTGGTGGGATGGTCACTAATATAGACTTGATCTTGCAATCGTTCCAGACTGGATCAGGCAAAACACTGCAGCTAGCACTTTGCTTTAAATATGTTTGTGATCTAGTCATAGGAACTATTTGTGCTGATGTTTCCGCCTGCAGCGGAGCGCTTTGCTTTGGGAGCCTCTGTGCTGAACACCCACAAAAGGCATTAAGGAAGGCGAGTGGAGGGCTAATTGCAGTGTTTCAGTTTATAGCAATCCCGTGTGAGATGCGGTGCCTGCCTTTAAAAGTGTTATTCGTTGCACTGAAGTATTTACCATAGTTCTCATACTTCAAGTGGGAAATAATGCAGCTATGGAAGCAATAATGCAACTAGTGTGGGTGGTAACTAGCCAATTCTTCTTACACTTAGAGTGTATTTTGTTCCAGAGGTTGTATTAATGCTATTACAGGAATTACAAAATGGTTATAACAGGGCCTGCTAGGCAATAGTGTGTATTTGGAAACTTAAAATAGTAATGACTGTCCTAAATTTTCACTACAGCTGCTTTTCTTTTTCAATTCAGCCTTCTGTCTCTCTGCAGGCTCTCTAGTTTAATGACTGTTCATCCTTTCATGTTAAGGGAAAAATACTAACTACTGAATAAGGGAGTGTGTGTGTGTGTGTACTAGCAAGATCATTAGTCTGAATAAATGTGACAGCAGAGTTGCACTAGAAATACCACAGTTAGTGGTAAGCACAAACTACAGCTTTGGGTGTAAAATACTGTAATTACAAAGCATGGAGAAAGCGCCACAGTTTTTATCCCCACAGAAATCGATAGTGGTGCAGACTGCTGCTCTTTGCTGGAGCAGGGGCAGTCTGATGAAAGAGCTTATTGATTTACCCAGCTGATGCCATGTTAGTGAATAATAGACTGGAAGAGAAAGGGCTTGTAAATTAGACTCCTTCAATCCAACATTTTCCGGGATAGCTACAGTTATATAGAGATATATAGTTAAAACTGAGTTTTGGTCAAAGCAACAGCCTAGTGACTACTGGTAAGAGAAGCTGCCTACTAATGCTTTGACCCCCAACTATATCTGCAGTGCTAGAGTTAGCTTTCAAGTTTGCATGATGAGCTGAGACTACGGACGATGCGCCACAGCGCTTCAGGCAGGATTTGGCCACAGTGCGGGCCAGGAGCCACACAACAGCTCTGCCAGGTCTCTGGCACCGTGGGAAGGTGCCGTGGCTCCTTGGCCTCCTCCCATGCCACCCGTGTGCCACGAGAGGCTGCCTTGCACGAAGGCTTTGCAAATCTCTGCTCTGTATTCAGACGTCCCTGAGCTAGGAGGAACTTTAACCCCACCAGCCGCTAATAACATGGAAAGATTCACTGCATTTTTAGGAATGAAGAGAGTGCTAGGTTTCTTCCTAGCTCAGATTTGCCATGAATCCAGAGGCATGGGGCAACTATGTAAGCGTTCAGCCTCGTCTTGCATAAACAGAGGGGGAGAAAGCGAGCGAGCATGCGAGAACAGTAGGCACACTGCCATAAAGTACAGCAGATCAATCTTCTCAGCAGTGATGGATCAGGGAGCAGGAACTGCAAGTTTTACAGGCATATGAAACCCCACGAGTATAAAGACAGGATTAAAACACTGCCATCAAATTCCAATACTGAAGGTTCATCACAGCCCCTGGAGCCAAGCAGGTCAATAAGCAACTGCATATTTTTCATTACCATTTTTTATATCCATATATATGAAGTAGCACAGGATTCACAATTGCCTTACCCTCTGTCCTGTTGAAGACCTCTGCTTTATACTTAGCATCCACTTTCACAAATAAAATGCAATATACCATCAACAGATAAATGAGACCCCTACAGGACTTTTATTCTGCAGTATCATTATATCTATTTTTCCACTAGATTTCTGCTCAAAAGGCTCTCCCTATGCACATACACAAAAAGGACATACACCTATCTACATACAATCTGATAGTAAAGAGCTCTTCTGCATGGGGGACTTATCTTTTCTTCCTAATCTACCATAATGGCTTATTCACACCACTGGGGCTAGGGGTAGTTACTTTCCCAGTATAAAAATCGCCAAGATGTTATATAATAAGACATATCTGTTTTTTTTCCTATCTTTAGAAAAGAAAAAGAACGGATTTCTGAATCTTAACCTCTCACTTCCTTATAAAAATGAAAATTGAATTTGTGCTGTTGACACTGACTAATAGTTTCAACCTGATGAAAATATTTTTGCAAGTCACATTGATGAACTGTTTTTTGTAAACCTGGGCACTGCAAGGGAAACAGCCATGCTGTGACATAAGATAGCTCAGAGTTCACTGACAATATCTACTATAGGTCATTTGTCCAAAACTTAGCCCTATTTTTTAGTTAGCAGTGTCACATTTGTGTCATGGTGACTATTTAAGTCAAAAGTAACCTGTCTGAGAGAATAAAAGTTCTTGACTCATTTTTCATGAGAGAACCCAAAACATTTTATGACCTAGGCCCACAGAGCTACTAGATGGTTACAACTACCACTCTTTGGGCAATGGACAGCTGAGGCTGGAAGGTGAACGCTCAAGAAATGCAAGAGCCTGCAGAGAGATAGGATGGAGGAACGGGAGAGAGGTGTATGTGAGAATTTAGGCCCAGGTTATTGTGCTAATAAACTGTGAAATGAAGTTTTTAATGGACTAGCAGAACATAGAAGATCTCATTTTTAAGAAAGGATGGGGAAGACTGAAGACGGAGGACACTAACTGTTTGTAAGCAGATGTCAAAATCACAGTAAAAGCCTACTCTTTCTCCTCTCTCTTATTAGTCACAAAGGCAGGGCCTTAGTGTAGATGGACGCAGAGGGCCCTTTAGTACTACAGCGGCTTTTCACAGAGAGAGGCTGCAGCATGCTGGTGAGTCTATATGAACTTTGCATAGATACTGCATAGGCATAAGGTATCTATTTCTACCACAGAGCATCCTAAATTCAAAAAAATAATAGTGTATGTAGAATCACATGCACTCACCCTGTTTGACAATAAGAAGGCACAAGCTGATCTGATTCGACAGATTTACTTTTTTGAAAATGCTGGCTTTGCCCTAAACTCTTTACTTTTCACTTGCATTAGCCTAAGAGTCACGGACAAATTTCTCTGGACAGATGCTGAAGAGGTATTAGAGAGAAGTATTAAACCTTGTGTGCCGTGCTCGTATACATGACCCTGAGGAAGGCAAAAGCATTTTCCTCTAGGGGCATGAATTGTTTTTCCAGATATCCCTAGCCAGTAAGTAATTGCACGGGCCCTTGGCATTTGTGTGGATGCGCAGGTGGGGAAGAACAACTGAAAGAGCTCTTCTTTCTTTTTCTGCTTAAGCACCTACTCATGGGCCAAGGACAAACTAGTTCAGAACAGAAGAGTTTATGGTGCCCAAGTACAAAGTGAGGATCAAAAAGGGACTGTGAACATCTTTCCTGTGAAGGCCCTGATTTATACCACAGGGGCTGGAATAGTTAAATAGGTTCCTCCGTTTTGTGGCTCAGCACTTAACTGTGATATGTGTGCACCTTTATCTGCTGTTTGCCTTGACATCTTTTCCCCCGACTTCCTCCCTCAGCAAGTGACAGAGCTCTGCACCTCCCCAGCATAAACAAAGCCTGGTCGGCAGTTTTGCAGCATGACAAGTGGGTTGCTGCTGTCGGTTTTGAGCCACATCACTGAAAATATTTTTCTTCACCTAGCAGGAGGATATTCTCTTCTGGATACGCACCTTCAGCTAACAGGAGACTTTTCTGTCTAAACCTCTAGGAGGTTTTTCTAAGGCTGTGCATTTTCCCAACTCCAAAGTGGCAGCAGGGCAGCATGACCGCGCGCGCACTTACTTTGCATGCAGAGCCCGTCCGTGCAGTTCTTGGACTGCAGCACGAGCCCCTCGCAGTCCTTGCCGCCATTCTTCGGTGCCGGGGCCGTGCACTCCCGCCGGCGCCAGTGGGTGCACTCCGTGCCGCACGTGGACCACTTGCTCCAGGACGTCCATTTCCCATCCACTGAGACAAGGGAAGGATACAACTTATTGGGGGGGGGGCAGATACGTGAGTGTGTGCGTGCAAGACCTGGCAAGCAAGCGAGCAAGATGCACATCTTGGCATACACCAGCCTACAGCTCCCAGCCCTTCTATGCAAGTCATAAGGATCCTAGGCCGTGCAAACTAACCCAGGGAAATGAGTCAGTCCGCATTTTTTTCAGTGATATTTCTGGATTATAAACACACATTCACTCTCTCTCCTTTCTCTCTGCCCCAGTCCCATTTCTGTTCTTTCCCTTCCCTTTTTAGAAACTTGTCAGCAGTTTATCTGTGGTTAAAGTGTATGAGAAGACAAACAACTTGGAAGTCTGTGATTTTTTAACGCAGAGATTAAAATTAAATTTGACAAGAAAGTCTTCTCTAATAAGGAGGTAATTAACATTAAATATTTTATATTAAAAGAAATATCTAAAGGCACTGGTACATTTCATATGAGCAGAATGAGAACCACGCTTTGCGCTTTTCAAAATCCCATAAATGATTATCCAAAGCACTAACTGAAATAGCCAAAGAACAAATTAGGAAATTTTTCCAAGGAAAAAGACTGAGCTAGGAGTCTGTCACTTGGCATAATGGCCAGAGATGAAAATTCAGCTTTTTATGTTTCACCCACCACTAACATCCAGAGTCTGGTGGCTTTTACACAAGCTCAAGACGATCTCATTTAAATGGCATTGCCATTGATTTCAGTGGGACTACTGGACAATATGACAGGCAGAATTTTGTCACAGAAAAGCCACCAACCACCCTGTGTGGCCTGAAGTAATGCTGCAGTTATAAGTGTACATTTGAATATCTCTTAAAGGTACGGATATAGGACTCTGTCTAACGCATTTGACACCAGGTAAACACGGGCTTCAAATGTAACATCCATGCTCTGGACACTCCACTTGTTGTGACAGTTGGTCTGAAAAGACATGGCAGATATATTTAGATCACAATTGCTTTCTATATACAAATTCCAGTCCTTCAGATCTTTCAACCCGTGAAGAGCTTTAGCTCCTACAATTTGAAGCTCTGCATGTTCCCTAAATCCCCTGAACTACCAGGACTGAGACAACGATGCAAGCTTTGTGCAGGAGTGGGATTGAATCCCTTGCCATTTAATATAATGTGTGCTCACTATTTTATCTACTTATGTAATACGATTTCATATTCATTCACTGAAGTTCTGGGTTTTTTAATGAAGGGAAGGAGTTTTCCTAACTGGTATCCTCTTCCTGAAGTGTTTAGTGTCAGCGAAAGTACAAAATATTGGCATCTTGTGCTATGTATCGTTCATACTGAACCTGGACATAGAGTGGTGCAAGCTATTTTCTGAACGCTTTGGCCTTCGCAGAAGGCACCGCCGTTGAGCGGTGCTGGATTGGTGCAGGTCCTCGTACGCTTCTGAAAGCCTCTCCCACATCGGCTGTTACATACTGACCACTCAGTCCAGGTCGACCAGCCTCCATTCACTGGAAAACGAGAGATAAGAGTAAGGTAACACAATAAAGTCATTCTGGTCAGCGCAAGGGATCTGTATCATACTGTCTCCAACAGTAGTCACAAGTGAAGAAACACAAACCCACGCTTCCAATGTACCGCATGCGCAGTTACTCAAAGTCAGTGCACGAGTCCAAGAAATGCTGACACTGAATGAAAAATGCCCTTTGACAACTACTACGGCTGGCAGGTGACTTGCCTCTTTCTGAAAGCTGACCCGATCCAGCACTAAACGCCGAGCTGTGCTGGCATGAGTGAAACCTATGGGGGCTCAGAGTGCACCTGCAGCTGGGTTAGCCTGAAAACCTGCGCTCCGAAAGCTGCATCTTTTCCCAAAGGAAGAGAACCTGTACTCTGGCTCGTTCTCAGAGCTACCCATAATCTATGCACACTGAGAGATGCCTGTGCTTTGAACATGTAGACCAGCAATTGATGCTTTTATTTTCCTTTCTTTACAGAAGGTGATTTCAGGATGCCAGGGTAACTTCACCCACCCCTCCATGGAGACAGCTGATGCGCATGCATGTCCCAGCATAACCATGACAGGTATTTAAGCTGCTCAGAGTGAATGCACACTAAACACACTTTTTATTTCTGGACTGTGGGAAGATATGTATTGCTGACTCTCTTTCTCAACCACCTCAGCTTTTGGGATAGATGGACTGATGGAGAGGGAGCTATGCTACCCAAAGGAATAATGTATTCATTAGGATATGGATAACATATTAACTGCTCATATTTTTCAATCCCCAAATGCTTGTGTTATAACACAACCCTTAAGCAGCTCTGGTAGAAAAAGCATTAAAAGGGCTGCTCCCCTACATATGTCTCTTGACTGCACAATTGGAAAAAAACATCGTATATGTATGAGGAAGAGTTACAATATGCCTACATCTTTATATTGCTGCATTCATTACAGTTACAAAACATAGTGCTCATGCAAGGTCCATCCCTCAGTATCACAAACACTGCTAATCAACTCAATTCAGCCAGTTTTCTATAAAAACCGAGCTAAAAGGCCCTCATTGTAACTTCAGGGAAGCAACTGCTTACAATTAAATCTAACTGCCACCCTGAATATGAAATGAATATTAGGGATAATCATAGGGATTTTTCCCCCTCCTTCTGTATGCTATAATTAAGCTGATTGCAAGGAACACCAGGACAGTCAGCTGGCACGTCGTCAGAGCAGGTTTTGTGCCGGCAGCTACCTCCTGCTTGAAATGCACTAGGGCAACGACTTTGCGGAGGCAGAGGCAGGGCCTGGTGGGATGGAGCGGCAGAACAACGCAGGCTAGACACGAGCCCTGGAGGGTGCCTGGCCTGGCCCCCCCACCCAAAACGCACCAGCCACGACTGCAGATCGGGGCAGTAGATGCAGGCATAGAATAAGGTTATCCAGTGCTGCATATTCCCCTGGTGCGTATGACTGAGCTAGGCTGTGTGACTACAAACTGCTTCCCAGAGTGCTTCCTACCTTTGCTAAGTTCCCACTGACATTGGAGTACACTTTGTTAGTACATACTTAAAGTCAGTATATTTGAAGAGATATAAGAGGGTGGGTACTCTCTGATACGGAGCTCTGACACTCTTCTCAGTATCGAGGAGCACACAGCTCCTTTCAGTTTTACTCTATTTCTGAAAAGCTTCACTGAGAAGGTAGAACGATTTGATGGAAAGCAATGCCGCCAGCTCTAACGCTGCAGGGAATGCCCTAATGGCTATCTGCTGCATCCAGTTGGCGCGGGCGACAAGGCGAGTGACTGCCTTCCCTTCGGCGAGGCCACGGGTGGTTTGTGCAAGCAGCCTGCCCGTTCTTCCTTTACCTGCCACTGCCTGGTACCAACAAGCCACACCATCGGTTCTGAGCTTTTTCAATATTGAACTCCAACTGCACTGCCGGTGTACTGCTGTAAGTCAGGAAGCAGCACAGGAGGCCCCATCTGCTCCCTGCTTGCAGCACAGAGTGGCATACAGGGATTTTTCATCTCTAAAAGTCTTCCTTCTGCCTCAAAGAAGCAACCTGCTGCTCGCTTCCGGCGGCACATCCATCTGCGCGCAGCGGACAGGGCATCACTTACCGTAGACGATCACAGTCGCTGTAGTGCTTTTCCTTTTGGCCACGATGTTTTTGGCGACACAGGTGTAATTGGCTGTGTCAGAGAGACGGGCTTGCTTGATGATCAGGTTGTGATCAATGGTGATATAAAAATTTCGGTCTTCCACAGGATCAATCACCTCCTCGTTCTTCAGCCACTCCACCTGGGGGTTTCAAGGGGCCAGAGGGAAGGCAATGAGTCCTCACCAGGTCAGATCGCGATGGGTAAAATATATGTGATTACTTGATGCATCCCAGAAAGTGCTAAAAGTCCAAGCGCATTGCAAAAGACTCAGCTGATGCACGCTGCCGACTGAAATAACACACCGCAGCCGAAACGTGGGAGAACAAAGTTTAAGCCTACCGTTTCCTTCCAGCCCCTTTCCCTCCCACCATTTCACACAACAGCGTTTCTGTCTCATCTTGAAAATGGTGATGCCTTTCCAAAGGCTGCTAGCTACCGCACATACACATACAGCTCATCTGTGCTTTCAGTCTGAGGCACAGGACAAGGCAGGCTTACATCTTAAGGCTGGACCTTCAAACAGCAAATTCTCTTATATCATCAGAAACCCCCAAACAGTTGAGGTGTCTTTCCCATTATTTTGCATATCTTGACTAATGAGGCAGTAAATAACGCAATAACATTGTATGTACCTCTATGGGTGTAACACAGTGAGGCCCTGCCACCGGAGTAGGTAAGCTTAACAAATTACAAACAAAATTATTTTAAAATATACACACACTCACCCATATATAGATGTTATTTTTTTTGCTGGAATCAAGATTAAACAAAATAAAGACCGTTACCAGGGAAATAGGGATTCACAAATACTACATAAATGCTTGTTTTTCCTTTTTCTTTATGTAAGCTATACTTTATTTTAATAAAGTGTAATTTCCTTGGTTACACAGAAAAATATTTGTATATGTGATTTTTAATCCAGACAATGTTCTCTTTATTGCCTTCCTAAAGAAACACCCTATTATAGCGCAGCTGAGTGCGCTGAGCCACCCTAATATAATTTGGCTGAAATTCTAGTAGATTGTTTTCATTTGAACGGAGCGTGCTCTGAGGGAAGGGACTGGGGCCCGGGATGGATCAAAGCAGGGCCTTCATGTCACTGGATCATTTCAGCTTGTGCCTGGCATTTAATTAAAGGAAGAAAAACAAAAACATAATCAACCCACTGGCATCAAGAGGTGCTAACTGCCAAGACATGCTCTCGCAAACCCCATTTTCCAAAGTTATTTGAAGAACTGCCCAACCATTGGCAAACGCGGAAGCCGACAAAGAGCTTGCTCCCCCTCAGTGATAGGCGTGTAAACCGCCGCGAGCCGCAGGGAGAAAACCAAGAAAACCTCTCCCAGTTTTCAATACAGAGGGCTCGATTCATTCCCTGGCCGAGCTGGCTGAACGCTGCAAGACCAGCCCTTGTGAGCGCATGCTTCAAGTCAAGCTCCTCCACCGCTGGCTTCCCCTCTTGAAGCCTGACTTTGAGCAGATCCAGTTGGAGTATCACCGAGCTTGGCTGAACATGCGCTGTGCATGAAAGCCCCTACCTGTGCGTAATCGAGAATACCTGCTTATACTATTAAGCCAGGAGACTGCCCTGCAACGGAGCGTGCAGGCATCCAGCTCAGGACAGCCACAGTCGTCGAGATCGCCACACAGGTCAACTCCCTTTTGCTTCCTGACTTACACAGTAAGGAATGTAACGTCGCTGCCCTGAGGAAGGCTTGATTTAAAAGCCCTGCTTTTTCACAGCAGAACGCTGCAGTGCATGGTAGCTTTACAATTACAGCTACTTTATAGCTTAAAATGGGTGATGCAAAAAGGGCTGCAGGAATGGATGCGTGGGTATGAGAGGAATATGGGAGGAGGAAAGCGACATAAAACTTGGGAAGCTGTGTTTCTGTCACAACAGCATTCGCATTTTATCTGCCATAGGAGACATAAGCATTTAGTCAATGACCTGATTTTCCTTGCCAGGAACACTACAATTGTTCTTCCTCCTTTCTTGAGTCCTCACAGGTATCAGGTATAACCGAGACAGACAGACTCTTATTCAGTCATAGTTATCTCCTTCCTCACCTGCAGGTCCAGCCTGCACGCATCCAGATAAAGAAGCAAGCTGGAAGAGAGCCTCCTGCTCTGCTGCAGGCTGCCACTTAACCTCTGCGACTCATACATACAGAATGTTTTTCTTGGTCTTCAATACCATTATTTATTTCGGGGATGGAGGACAGACTTGGGTGAGGACCCTAAAAGATGCTACATGCACTAATGGAGCTGCGTACCACCTTCAAACCTACCGGTCCTTGCACAATGCTCTACACTTCGAGGACATCGGTTCTGTAGTTAGGACAGGACTACAGTTATATCACAGTCTACGGTTCAGTCCAAAATTCTTCTGGTACGCGCAAGCAAGTATATATGCAAGCACAACTCGTCACTACCCAAGGGCTCCATTCTCACATAAATAATTCCAGTACTCTGCAGCACTCTCTCCAAATACGCACACACATACATACATATTCAGTCTGGGTCTCAGCTGATTAGGCAAAATTAAAGCTATGAGCATTAAATTCCCTTTCATCCGTGCAAAACCGAAGATCATATGAAAATAGGAGTTGCCAATATCAGAAAACAGAGACTCTGTATAATTTGGTATAGTGCCTCTGGCTGTTTGTCAAATCTCTTAAGAAAAAGATTCTTTTCACCTAATGGCCCACAGAACTTGCTAATAAAAAACCATTATGTTTGCAAAACATCAGGGTGCCTTTTTTTCTGAAAAATACATTTTGGCAGTAAACTGATAACCAGAACTCTGTGTATGTGTGTGTGTCTAAATTCAATCTCTTACAAGACACGTCTTTAACATACCTAATTCCTTCTTGCCGCGGTATCCAAATAGAGCATTTATGAGGTCATAAGCCTGTTCATGTAGCAAAATATAATATCATTAAGTCTAAAGGGAGGAACTGAACAGATGATAGATGATTTGAGAGAAAAAAGGGTCTCCTTTCACATACATTTTAGCAATGGGCATAAAGAGTAACACAGAAAGAGTGACACTAATCATCATTCCAATGATAATTAGTGCATGTGTTTTCTTCTTCGTTCCATGTACAAATGTTAACTAATTAAAACACATTACAACATTTAAATGAGACTTTGGTTAGCCTAATTTTTTCTGGAGCCTCTCACTATATGCAGTGCACAACTCCTCTGATCCTCTGGCCATGACGCAGGTTCTTCTTTTTTTTTGGACAAAGGAAACCAGAACTGGTGAGAGCAGCGCTGTTTTTCTACGCAAGCAGAACTGATCAGGTGTCAAATACAAAAGAGAAGAGAGTAAAGTAGATGGAGACACTGTGACTTATGAGTGACAAGTATGCAAACTGTTATTACAGCAGTTAAAGTAACGATCTTGTTTGATGTCATGTCATTCCCCAAGGTTCAGCCCCCTCACTGAAGCAGGCTGTTAAGCCAGTCAATGCAGAAACTCACCCCGTGTTTAATTCAATTGCCTAAACAGCAGTGATGAGCACCCTGGATGAGCCTGGACACTCACATAAGGTGGGCAGAGGGCAGGCAGGACACCCAAGGGCATTTCAGATTGCACAAAACGCCAAGGTGTTTAACATACTGAATCACGCCCTTGCATCTCCCTTTTTTGACTCTCTGGAGAAGACATTTCTAGAGTAGATATTTGCTTTTGCCTAGATATTGAGAATACATATTTACTGGCTATAGTCACAAAGATTCTTTAAAAAGATACCTAGCTCTATTTATTTAATTAAATCAGATACCCCTCCAACTATTATTAATAAACCTATGGATGGTTGCACACACACATACACATAGCCTGGCATCAGTTTTCCCTCGCCATAACAGAAATCATTTGATTGACAACAATACTACCGTGAATTATGGTGTAAGTATTCCCCCATGGAGATGACAGCTATTGAAAATTACAACAATGTGCAGCTAGTTTTTCTTACATAGCAGCCCTGTGGAAGTAAGAAGTTCACATTTCTTCTTTTAGTTTCCAGACTCTCTCGAGAAGGTATTACTATTTGCTCTGTGTTTGTAAACTGCCTAGCAAGAGAAGGACCTTCTCTCTTAAGGTGTGAACTGAGGGTATAGAATATTAACTCATAGTGTCTGTAGATGTTGAGAGGAATGCAGACACAGAGCACATACGAAGTTAGCTTTCTTTTGGCCAGAGCTCCTTAGTCTTCTGGATTTAATTTGCAAAGCAGTGAGCCGCACGGCTCCTGCCAGCTGTATTGCATGGGTATGTATTGTGCTGCTAAGGCATTCGCAGGCCTGCCATGAGACCAAGCTGTCGCCGCGACCGGCTGAGGCAGCCCACAACCCGACGCGGCGGCAATTTAGAGCAGCATACCTTGTAGCGTCTTTTCTGTCATTCCGCTCCCTGGTGAGAGACAGATGTGTTGTCTCTAATTATTCACTGATTGGTATCGGGAGATACATTAACATAATTGGCACATTTGTTCTAATTAACAGAGGGAACCTGCCACATGCCACCCCACATGAAATGTGAGACCATCAGCAAGCATAGAAAAGCCACCGTCCTCGCTAGGGCTGTATCCTGGAGCTCTAGTTAGAGCTGTGTTGCTGTAGGATGTTTTCCAGCAGCACCCTGAAATAGCGCAGCAAACACAGAGGCTAAAGCATGCAAAGCAGGGCCAGGTTTCTCTGCAGACTCAACGAACAGAGAGAACATCAATCACACAAGCGATTACAGAAGCGGGAAAACCCATTAGAGAAGCTAATTGCTGACACAAACTTAGCCATGCCAAGTTACCAGCATCCCTACATATTTAAATCTCTTGGCACACTTTCCTATGTGTGACTGTTTTAGAAACTGGTAGTAGAGGAGAACATCGTGAAAGTGAAGAATGGAAAAGGGGCGCAAGCTCCTCTAGCTCCTCTGCTCCTGGTAGTACTAATGGTTCCTTACACCTCTCACAAGAGGAAATTCAGCAGGATGAGGCCTGGATCTGGTCTTGCTGCCTCCCCGGCACCAGCCTGCCCTCGGCTCACCTGCAGAGCTGGGAGCACCTGCTGACAACAGTACAAGTCTTTCACCCCATCAGACATAGGCAAACGGGATTCTCATGAGCACAATTCTCCAGAACAAACAAGACGTGAACAGCTGACAGCAACGAGAGATTTACCGAAATAAAACGTGCGTTAGGATTGCGTTAGGGCCGTGACACAATTGCGCTCGTGCCTTCCCTGCACCTAGCGGAAACAAGAGGACAGTTTTCAGTCTGATCTCTCAGCAGTACCGGCAGCTCAGCCCACGTTCTGCGCAGCCGTACGGACAGATTAACCTGACATTGCTCCCCTCAGTGCTATCTCGACTGCGCTCGTGTTGCTCCCAACACTTACAGGGTAATTGCAGCTCTATGTGCACCCACTAAAGGGCTCGCCAGGTTCATCCAAATTGCCAAAACCAGATACGTATCCTATTGCTTATTGATATTAACTGCATGCATCCACCTTCCAGTAAGAACAAAATAAACATTTGTGAAACTAACTACTGTTTTGGACACAGTACAAGACACCCAAGTGAGACTGGGAAAACTCTTAATAGTTTTCCTATAGGCAATTGAGCCAACAGCTATTTCAGGCGCCTTGAGAGCTGAGTGACTTTTTGAAGAATGTTATTTGATTTTTGGATTTGGTTTCGGCGGCACACTTTCATCCCTGCAACTGCCCACTGAAGAGGATGCTGTGTCCTTTGCACACTAGTTTCTGGAAATAGATTTCTTACCTGTTTTAAGGTTAAAAGAAAAAGTCATCTCCACAAAGGCTGAAATTACAGCTATGAGAGAGCGCAAAACACATATTGGGAATGAGACAGCAAGTGCAAGCCACAGTGACATTTTATTCAGTTGTTTTTACTTTGCTTCTGTTGCCAATAAGGAGAACTTGTTTTCCTACTGTGGAAACATTTCTTTAAATGCACATATATCCAGCTTGCTGCCTGAGCACTAAAATTTATGTGGAGTGTGTGTACAGCTGCTGGATGTGTCTGAGCCTCTTACAGCTTTGCTTTATGCACGATGGGGAAGTGAAGCTGCACAGAAGAATAAACTTCACAGGCCGGGGGAACTGGATGGCTCAGGTAACACCATATGGAGAACTTTAATGTTCAGCCTTACAATCAAATGCAGATCACAGCATCATTAACCAAAAGTTGTGGTGGCTGTGATGGGGCCAAGAAACAGGTCCCTTGCTGCACTCCCCTCCCTGTGTGAATGAGAGCTCGGAGCTGGAGGTCCTGTGGCTCACAGGTGTAGGTCAGTGCTTTCGGCACTGAGCGCCCCTGCAAGCGGGCATGCGGGCCAGCCGAGCCCTGGACCTGCTGCAAGGGGTCTCTTTGGACACAGCTTTAACCTGATTATCAGTGTGAAGTCTGTGGTTCTTCCACTATGCCAGGGATGGACACTTGGACAGACAGATGACATCGTTCTTCACAGCATTAAGTTATTTGCTTTTCGTGATGCTTAAATTCAATAAGGGAAACAGATGCTGGGGGTAACTGAAGTCCCTGAGAACGGCACCTATCCTGTTCTCCCTAGAAGCTGTAGCCATTCCTAGTGCCTGCTGTATTGACAGTTCCTCCTGTGTCCTACTGATTTTAAAGGTATACAGGATTTTGTTCAGGTTAGTTTTTTTTTTTTTTTTAGTGATAAAAGGCTGTCAGTTTTAGAAGCACCTGGAAATTTAGAAGCAAAACATGGCAAAATCTGATCAAGTGACTCCTGAGTGACAGCTAATGTACATTCCATAGACAAAATTTTGGAAACACCCCAGTTAAAACATGGAATTATCATAACTCTTCACACCTATGGTGCATACTAAATCTGAAGAATTTACTGCTACAGCAACTGATGAAGTCAAAAGCTATGGCTGGGAATGAGAATACGGACAGGAATTTAGGCTGGGCAAACTCTGCCTGTGGTAACAACGGTATTTCAGACACTTGGAGGACTGTTGGCTACAGGAGCAGGTGTCAGTGTCAAAGCAGGACCTTACAGGCATACAGAATAGTAATTCTCTCTAGGATGTGGAGCTAGCTTCTCTATGGAGAAAGTTTGGAGGTATACTTGTCTGCCTCATCAAAAACTACTGTTAAAAGTGGTCTTCCACACTGCGCATCTTCCAAAAATATGCATAGGGTAAAAAATTGTTGTTACTGTGTAGAGCCTGAAGAGAAGAGGAACATAGTGTGAGCTAAACTAGGATCCCAAAGTCATCTTTGCAGCCAAAAGCAAGCTGTGAAGAGGATGGATTAGCAGGGTGCGCATCACTGCTCTTGTAGGAAACCTCTCATTACAGTATTCTAGAGAGGACCTAGAAACCTGACTGTTTTTCCAGTCCCACAGATCACTTTTGACTGTGGTCAGATCTAAACATATAGCGACTTACTCACTTAGGAGCAAATTCTGCCCTTACCTACATTGGCATCAACAGAACTGAACTAGAAAGGGAAAGTACAGGGTTAGAGCCAAAAGAAAATTCATGTATCAAAAAACTAGGTCCTGAAGGAAGAGCTACATATCTCAGTATGGGTTTCTGTATGATGGAAACTAACCAGTAGGAAATATGAAAAATAACCTTGTAGTCAGCAGATTCCCAGGGAAGTACAAGACACTAATTCAAGCCTGTGCTCAAGCAAAGGGGTTGTAACCTGCCTCTTATGTGTCTCAGCAGAGTGCCCTGAGCGCTGGGGAGTGTCTCCAGTGCGCACAAAAGAGCAGAAACATATGGGACAGAAACTGACGGTTATGGGGAGCTTTATCCTATAAGCTTTGGAGAAGAGCAGGCCTGCACTACCAGACTTCACTCAATGTCTAAATTGGCCTTAATCAATTGTAGGAGCCAAAATAGTTGCTTTGAGCACCACTTCTGGAGTGCATCATTGCCCTCTTATCACACCATTGACCCAGGAGAGGCAATTTACACCCTCATCGCCTGCTGGCACAACAGAGCTGGGCGCACAGAGAGTACGGCAGTGTATCTGTGCTGGAATTTGGTAACGAGAGAAAGAGGATCGTGCTCCCTGCACATGCTCCCCACGCCGCTCTTCCCAGCCCCCTGCCTCTCGGCAGCAGCAGGCAAATCTATTACATGTCTCAAGGCACTACACAGGACGACGCTGTTTCCCAGCTAATCAATATTTGCGGCCACAAACTCCTCTGATCCCCTCTCTAAAAGCTTGCTTTCCTGCCGGGAATACAAAACACTGCCTCGGCGACACACACCTGCATGGATATGCATACACATGAAGCTCCAATTAAGGGATAACTGCAGCAAAGCATAAGCGGCTCTCGTGAAACAAAGCAAACAGCAGTCATATTAATAATCAATTAGATGGAGCAGCCACCTGATGCTGCCTATTTGGAGAAGTCACCAGCTGCCACCAGCTTTTGCCCATGCAACAGCAGCCAAATAAAGTCTCTGTCACGGTCATCTCAACTCGGCAAAACAACTGGTTCTGCCTCTCGACTTGTGGATGTTTTTCCCCTTACCCTAATTCCTAATTAGAAACATGAACATAGATAAATATCATGCCAGGATTTAAACCCAACTGGGTCACCAAACTGTACATTGCACTCTGTTCTCCAATTAAACCCCTATGTGAAACAGCTCAATTATAATTAAAGAAGCAATTATCCTCTTGTTGAAGGTGCAGCAAATCCCACATTTCATTGCAAGAGTTCATCTAGCTGCTTATGGCATATTAACTAATCTTACATCTCATTGATGTTCTGATCTATAACTTATTGCAGTGAGCTAATTTGATGAGACTTGGTGTCTCTCACTGTATTTTTTCATGTGCAGTACGATGTGTGCATCTTTCAAAGAACAAATGGAATGAGCTAAGGGATTAATTGCTAATAATTCTGGTTTTACTGTTGGAGCATCGCAGGATGGGACCCTGTAAAGAATGTGATCCTTCCTGGCTTCTCAGGCTTGGAAAAAATGCACGCACAAACCAGAGTGGAATTACAACGGAGGTTTCTGATGACGATTGGAAGGTGAACGGTCTGATGTCCAGACATGCTGAGCAGCAGCGGCTCTCGCTGAATCTGGCTGGCCAGGCTGCTTATCACCACCTTAGCCTCCACCAAGGAAGAACGCAAGGCCAGGAGCCATGCATACAGGGCAAAGTGTCTTGCAGCTGCTTGGATTTTGGCTTGTTCTTATTTCCGTTCCAACTTTTTTTTCATTGCAGTCACTTGTGAATTTGCTCCCTCTGGTATGTGTGAGTACCTCAGCATAACAGTGCCTGGGGGGAGCTGGTGCTTCAGTTGTTTGTCTGTATCACAGTTGGAAAACAACAAAACATTTACCCAGGCGTTTCAAAACCTGTCTGTAAGTTTGGCTTGGTATTGGTTATAAACCTGGGAGTAGGGAGGCATGATTTTGAAGAGGGCTTTTGCTCTGGATTGCTTATCCTGATTAAAGCCTTAATGCAAACAGCTCTGCATTACTTTGAGAAATACAGCAGCGCTCTGGAAATCTGGGGAGAGCCAAATCTGTTGGGTTTTCCCTTGAATTTTGTTGTCTCACTGCTAATTTTCCCTTCTACCTCTCCTCTGCAGCCAGCCTGCAGCTGGCAGTGGTGCTGCTGTTGCTTAAGTGCAGCTGGCACCGCTGCTGCTGGGGGTGGCAGGCAGAGGCACACAGCCACAGAGAAGCTGATCGGATTTTCCCCGTGACTGAGCAAAGCCTCTGTTCCCACTTTGTCCCAAGTGAACCAAGCCAAATGTACTTTGATTTGACCCAGGCCATGAGACCGGTGTATTTTAACATACCTTCTTTTATTTGGATCTTGGGCTTTTTTTAGTGGCTGTTGCCTGAACTTTCTTTAATGCTCGTGATACCCTAGTGGATCTGAAGGACTAGTAAGTGCTGCTTTAAAAGCTCTGCCTGCCCATCTCTGTCTTTGTCCTTTTTGCCCTCTGGAGCAGCTGTATGCAACTATGTGGTTCCACTTTTCAACAATAATAAGACCTGTTCTAGCACTGATCCATAAGAGCTTGACATGCTTAATTGCAATCAAATATGCTGGGAATTATAAAACTAAATTCCCTAGTTATCGAAAGAGAAAAGGGTGTATCTCTAAGTGTGGTTGTTCCCACCACTTTCTAATATGGGGGGAAAAAATGGAGAGGGAGAATACAACTAAAAGGAGAAAATAAACAAGGGGAAGACTCTAGACTCGAGTATTCAATAAATGTGTATCTCATTCAGTTTCACAGCATAAGCTTTTTCTTCCTCTGTTTTGTTTTTAAAGCCAGTGATCACCACAGAAGCCAGTAAATTGAAAAAGCAAAACAAAATCCCATGCCCAGGGTAGGGAAGAGTTTGAGGTACAGGCTCACCAAAGCACTTGGAAATATTGCTAGCAGCTGCTGCATTTACATTGCCGCACTCCACTTGGGACAGCAGGAATCAATCCAACCTTTCCATAGTATGAAAAGCGCCTCATAGTCTACCGCCTGCCCAAGTCCTTTCTTACGTAGTTACCTGTAGTGTCATATCAGAAAGTTCTCCGAACAAACAAATGAAGTCTTAAACAAAGAACTCATTCATCTCTAAATTAAAATAATCATGTAATCCTTCAACCCACCAAGTTACCTTTCATCTTTCCATTTTTTTAAATTTATCTTACTAGCTTCAGCAAGTGGCTGTAATAAAGTGTCACATTAAGGTATTCATATTCATTAGTGTTCAGGTCTTTGTTCTTTTAATAGTGTTGGAAAGACTCTACAAAGAGGCTGTATTAGGCTGCTGTCCAATCTGGGTGTTTGATCTCTTTCTGACTTCAAAAGTCAGAAGAGAAAAAAAACCCAACACTGAGAACACTTCTTTTGAATGTCAGATGGGGTGGATATGATTTCCGAGCCTGCCAAGTGTTAATTGGTGTCTGCCCCGACTACGGTACAAATAAGATTCAGAGCCAGTTAACATACAGTCATGAATCTCTGCTATTGACAAAAGTGAGCTGGGATATGAAAGAGCAGGAAAACGTGCAGTTATTATGAGGGCAGCTCACAGAGGATCTTTTCAGAGATCACTTCCTTGGGAGATGCTGTACTAGGGAGCAGACGTGGCTAGTGGGGCACATCTTTTAGCCTTTACAGCAACTCAGTGGAAGGAGGACACATATAATTTGACTTAAGAAAAACAATTACCAATGCTAATGGCTCTTCCAGAATGTTTATGAGAGCAGAGAGAGTTCCCTGTCCGCACATCATGCTAAATCATGCTGTCTGGGCCTCAGCCACCTGACCAGGTTTTACAGACCTTTCTGAGGGAACAACTGGACTAATTGCTGAAAATGCAGAGTTGCATGTATCACCACACTCATACAAATTGCCTGTCATGAGCAATCTCAGTTTCTAGCAACAGTTAACTTCCCCAGAACTGCCATGCATCTGCGGAACAACAGGCCCTGCTGCAAATGCCCTTGTCGTTGCACAACAGCAAGTTGATTTGATGCTAAGAAGCAAAGGCAAAATAAATAGTCGATAAGTTCCTGAGGAAAGCCAATTGATTAATATTGCACTTGTCAGCTAGCTGGCTCAGCAGACCTAAGCACTCTTTACATTTTTGGAGATCTCAATGGTGAAAGAAAACAGCCTAAGGAAAAAGAGAGTAGGAGAAATCTTCTATGCTAATTATCCCTTCTGATGTTTGTGGACACTTTTCTGCAATTCTGATTAAATCTAAACTTGGGTTAGATGGGGAGGTAACACTTTAAGCTTCATCCCCTGAGAAATCAGTCATCAGCACTGAATGACAACCACTTTGCTACTTAGCTATGACAGCCTAACTTATCCTAATGCAAATTGGCAACAGTTTCTTTTGCGCTTGGCAGAGGAAAACCGAGGAGAATTCAGATAGGGGAATTACCGTCGTTAACAATCAATTTTTCTCTTAACAGCAGCAGTGGATTTACAATTTCAGAGGCCCCCCTGTAATTCAGAGACCTCCCTCCCGTGAGCAATGAGTATGACGCTGTTTTCAGCTAGAACCACCACTGCACCTAAGCAGGTTCCTATGCACAGAGAAACCCACTGCTGTCGGTGGGCACAGAGCTGGCTGAAGGATAAGCTCACTCCCGCCCAGCGGAGGGCAGGGCACCATGAGCCTGAGCGCTGTGTTCCTTTAAATGCCATAAGCAAACCCAATAAACCCACAAAATGGATTCTCATGCAAATGCCTTCCCCTCCTTGCCCCCACCCCAGGCTACTCGGCCTGGGAGCCCTGTATCGGATCACGGTGCACTCCCTTGTGCTGAGCTGGCCAGCTGGTGCATATACAAGCATATGCACAAGCATGTGAGGGAAATAAAATCTGGCAAGATAAAAATGAAGTGTCTTAATAGTGCCTCTCTCAATAACTGAAAGGTCTTTTTTTTAAAAAAGAAAAGGAAAGATAATATAGGCTGGTATTAATATGCCCCACCAGGTATGTGTCCCTTAGATGCCAGTTACAGCTATAATTTTTAAAAGGGAAAAAAAAATGAAACCAAACCACCCGTAGCTCTGCCCAGCAGGGCACCGTAATCGCCTCCAAAGTCATTAATCAGTTCCCAATCAATCTATTCCACCCACAGCAGGCAGCCAGCTCTCCATCGCCATCCATTCATCATGCCATGCCCCAGCTCACTGCACCATTAGCCAGAGGTTCGGCTGCAGCGAGGATAACTAAGTGCCAGGCACCAGGGCAAGGCACAGTTGCTGCTCACCTCGGCTACTGGGATGCCTTCGGGGGGACGGCACTGGAGCAGGACTTCTTGCTCCAGGGATACTTCTTTCCCCAAGGGCTCTTGCTCGAAAGTCTTCCGGAGATCTGGGGAAGGAGAAGGAGAAGGAGAAGGAGAGGAGGAAAAATAATTGAACGTCAGTATTAATAGCTGGTGGTTTACATTACATTTGATTGCAATACTGCCCAAAATGTGAGAGGTCTTTCTAAGCAGAGAAAATAGCATATTTGTTCCCTGGAAAGTGGGAACATGTTTTCATTTCATTCAAATACCAGGTGATCAAATGTTTCACAGTGGATTTATTATTTATATTGGGGTAGAACATGTGAACCTCGTGAGGAAATAAGACCTCACTGTGAAAGGTCATGGCCAAACACCAAAGAAAAATCAAAAGTCCTTTCCTTAGGCAATTTATATTTGGTGGAACATGCCAATGAAGTACTGAAGAAACTTAAAGAAAATTATATAAACCCATGAAACCAAAGCACGTAAACTCAGCTGCCTTAAACTCATAGGTGAAAGCGTTCACTTAATGGACTTTTAATTTATATGCATTACCTTTAGTTAATCCGCTTTAGTTGATTTGTATAAACTTTCTGATTATCCCTGTAACACTAAAGAGATGGTAATAACAATAACACGGGGCTGAACTGTGCTGGAAACCCTCTCCAGCACCACAGAAATGGTGCAGGCACAGAGAGGGCATCAAACGCTCCTCTCCTAACCTCAGACCTAATCTCTGCATACTGCACAGCTGCACACTTTGGCTGTTTTACAATTTATTGGCTTTGGTGGCACAATGGACTTGAGAAGTTCCCTCCTTACCGCTGGCTCTCTGTTTCTGACACAACCTGGCACGCTCTCTTTTTGTGTCGGGGCAGCTGAGCTACTACTTTCAGCTCCAGTAGAAACAGGGTATTTCTCCCTGCTGCTTCTTCCTGCAGCATTTACACCAGCACAAATGGCCACATGGCCACGTTGGAAGCCATATCAGAGAGTTGGTCTGGGTTTAAAAAGAAGCTTTGCAAAAAAAGTGATTTTTTTCTTTTGTGTTCTGAAGTCCGACCACTTCCCCAAGCCAGTTTACCGCATGGCTGCACAAATAGTTGTGTCATGCTGGAAATAAACACTGTGGGAACAATTTAAAAGCCAAATATTTCATATTATGGAGCCATAACCTGAGGCTGAGCTGTAAACTAGATCACTGAAATGAACCAGCCTACAAATAACCCATCCAAAGTGTTATTTTTCATCTAGACTACCTCCAAGATCTGATTTACAGGAGACCTCACAGGGAATGACATTGGCACAACTGAAGAGCAAAACGTGGGGTGGGTGAACGCACAGATGGAAAAGGATGGGGGCATTTGCCACCAAACTGAGCCCCTCTCAAGCTCACCCTCAGATTGCACAAGGCCTCTGTCTCTTATCCTATATTGGGAATTGTCGTGGTTCCGATAACTGGATTTAAATATCAATCTAGTTGTACCATGGAAAGCTCTGCCATAGCCTGTCAGGTTGATTTTAATTGAAGCTGACATCATGGTAAACTTCTAAAATCCTTTCATGAAACCCACGCAGTTCCCTGGAGAGATCAAGGCATCTCTGTTGGCCCTTGGCACAGCCGGCAGAGACAGGAGGCACCCCAAGCCTCACGCGCTCCGTCTGGTGCGCGTCGGGGGTGACAGGCGCCTCCCCGCTGGGATGGGCTTTACAGCCACTGCCAGGGCACTGAACGATGAACTTTGGCAAATCCTACTGAGCCCGTGGAAGAAATCACTGCCTCCAGGTGTCGGCTTGTTTGGAGGTTAGTTACCTTTCCTACCGCAGAGCTGTCAACGGGAAGCACATGCCCGCGTCATAGCACAAAATCCAGCACTTTCACCCCAGTTGTTGATGCTGGGGGCTTTGCCCTATGGCACAGCACAGTTTATGGCAGAGGGAGGAGCAAACACCTGCAAGTGATAATTTCTTAAGCAGATACGTCACGTTTTACCAGCTTGTGTCTGTCGGCAACCTCATCACATCGGTGTTATCTCAGGCCAGTGAGGCTAGTACACCTCCAAACCAGGCCTATTTTAATACGTCTAACATGTACCTATATGTGTACGGTAGGGACGACTCTAACAGATGTTTTGTGTTCTAACAGCACGGCTGAGCATAAATGGGAGTTATGGTGTTGGCAATATAAGCATATGAACATACTAATAAATACTACATTAATAATAGCTTCCAGGTGTTCAAGATACAGAGCGCAGAGTACAGTAGAGCCAGATCAGACAGATAATAATCCAAGGTTTTTTCTTGACACATTGATTTACCATCTTCCCTACCTTTTTGAAACATTAATAGAGCTCTGAAGTTATCTCAGTAGCTTCATATGGGCACAATAATCACCTCACTCATAAAATGCTTTGCTTTAAAAAAACCCCAGTAAACAGCATTAGCCTAAAAATGTATAACAATAGTAAAAAAACAGGCTTTATCCTTTCTATTATCAACAGTTGGAATCGCTGAATATGAACAGTGCATCTTCCCTGGGAAATGTTTCAGTACAGTTATAGCAGGTGAGACTAATTCACTAGAGATCCCCGCTCCCCTCCCGCCTCGCAGAGCCTTGCTGTGTGGTAACGCTTTAAAGGCGCCATTGGATTTGAGTGGGTCAATGATCCACAAACTAAAAATACACTAAGTAGAGGCCTTGACATAATAGACAGTAATGTCCTCAAAGGAGCCATTACATACTATTGAGTAAATGATACTCATTTGAAAAAAAAAAAACCCATACATAATTATGTATTTACAACACAGGGAGCTCTTATACCCTATTCTATCAGCCTCCTCCCATGTGCTTACAGCTTTATCCGGGCAGAACGACCCACCGCCTCCCACCGCAACCATGCCTCCTGCAAACAGACACAGATGGCAGCTGGGCAGGGCAGTTTCTACCCAACTGAGTATATGGGTGGCTGGCTGCCACCAGACAAACCAGCCAGTATGGCGGGTTTTTTTTTTTTTCCAATGATAAGGAAGTGGAGGGCCTGCACAAACAACTTTCCCACCTGCTTCAGCTATCATGAAACATCCTGCTGGGATACCACTGGGTTTTGAAATAATTCCTTTTTTTTTTTTCTATGACCCTTGCAGTATGAATTTTGTGGATAACATAGATTTCCTTATAATTCTTCAATCTTCAACTTCCTTTTCCCATTCAACAATTACAGTCATCACGACAATTTCCCACTGTCAGCCACGAGTGGGTGAGCTGGCTAAAGTGCTGAGGGACTCTGGATCTTTTCCAAGTACAGTGTTTTTGAAAAGATTTTTTACTTTTTCAAAGTGCCATATAAGTTGCAATTGCTTGCAAGCAAGGACAGAAGGACGCATATTCCCAGAGAATGGTAAAAGACAAATAAAATACACTCCAGAAAAAAAAAATTTCAACAATCTTTGGAAAATATGCCTGAAAAAAAAAAAACCCGACAGATTCAATCTGTTCTAGGTTAGGACTTCTTTGCCTGGGAAGAGGTAGTGTGAATTATTGAAAGCCCAGACCCCGCAGCAGCCCCATTACCTATTTCTGAGCGTGAGCCTCATCTAACTTCACCTTCAGTAGGGAAGACAGGAAGAGAAAGGCATTTGCATCTTTTTTGCTGCATTGTTTCTTAATGTGGAATAATCCCTTATTGTCAGTGTTAGCAGTACTCTTCCCCCCTATTATTCAGGTAATATTGTTGCCCCGGCTCTCCCCTTCTACAGCGGAGCGAGTCCTGGTGGAAAGCTCTGTCCTGTCTGGGCGAACTGGGCTCTGCCAGCCTCAACTACCATCAGATGGCAATTCCCCCACCGTAACTTTCTTTTCTGGGCTGTCATCATAAAAAGAAACCAGGGGGAAGAATTAAAATTCTGGTCTGCCACCTTGAGCCAGACTCTCTCTTCGTTACTAATGTATAGTGTTAGTGAATTCAGACGGGGCTCTTGTGGCATGTATTGCGGCACATTTACAGCATACTTAAGAAGAGACTTTCTTCCAGCACTCCTGAAATACCTCTGCACAACCCTGTCTGCTAAGGACAGATGGCTGTATCCAGAGCTGCATTAAAATGAGAGAATTTCCACAAACATAAGACTGAAATAGCATGATAAGAAATCAAAATCTCAGTGCAAACCATATTGTTACCTTCATTCCTCCATTTCTCTGCTATCTGGGGAGAGGGGCATTAGATTTTAATTTTGATGCACTGTTAAATGACTTCATTTTAAGTTTAATGCACTTGTAGCTTACGAACAACTTAAAAGTTGTATTTTTAGCCACTAAATATAACAGTCTGTATATGAACTCCTGGCATTTCCCCACTTCCTTTTCTGGCTGTCATCTTCCAAGAAAGTGCAAAGAATGACCCTCTTCTTGTTTTTAATCAAATATATTTTATCTCTTTGCTGTTGTTCTGTTTTTTGCTGTGATGGGTGGGTGGGTAAAACTTTAAGGATATCTTTTATCATTTCTGAGAAATGTGATAAGAGGCAGGCCAGACGCCTTCAAGGCAGTGCTAATGCAAGGGTGACTAATGAATGAGCATGAAAAACGGACACTTGTCAGCCAGGAATTAGATGTAAACCAGAAACGAACAGAACAATGAAGCATTACTGTCAGGGGAAGATGGATTTCTGCCCTTGGTAGACCTTAAAGACTCCTTACTCTATTCTGTGCTCTTTCTAGTAACTCCAACTTCAACTTTTCCTTCTGTAACAAACATGCCAAACATTTCAAAAAAATGAGCAAGCTTCAAGAACACCAAAAGCAAAACCCCATTATTTTCCATCCAACTTTCATATTAACTACTGCCATTGAGAGAAGTATTTTTGATGTATACCTTCAGAGAAATAAGTTTTTAAGAAAGTGAAAAATCCTTTACAAAGAGTACATATACCCATACATCAGATCAGTCTGCTTCATGACCCATGTAAGTGTGTACAGACATCCATATAAAGCCAAATACGTCATACGGGAGAAACACAGTCAAAACACTAGGAAATAGGTAACAAGGCTTGGTATTTTTTTCACCATTATTAATGGATCAATGGGTAGCCACGCTTACCAATTCAAGTCTATCTCCTATGGCTAAGAAGGTTCTGAAGGGGCAAGATTAATGCTGTTTTAATTTTACCTAGCCTAATAAGAAAGAAAAGACTAAAACAGAAAAATAACTGGGGACAACTCCACAGAGGTTCTGTGAAATGAAACATGATGCATACACTTATGAAAACGTACCTCACTGCATTTATTTCCCACACTTAGATGACGGATGTGGAGTTAGAGAAACATGAACAATATTGCAAAACCCGCCTGTTCCTCTTCTATCACTTTCCACAGTTCTGGTGTGAAAAACAAAGAGATTCCTTTTTCTGCAAATAGGCATTAGAGACGGAAACATGAATTGCAATTCCAAATATAAGAGACCATGTGCTATGAGATACACTTTGGCCTCTCTTTTCTGCTCACAGCTGAATTTATGACCTTCGTACGGGGATCAATCGCGCTGGTGGATAGCTAATGGAAAGGTTATGTACAAAAAACTCCTTTTTTGATTTTGTCCTTGTGCGGTTCCAGTTCTTTGCTGTTAATTAGATCAAACTAGCTTTCTACTGAGACAGCCACAACAATGTCATCAGTCTGTAACCCAGGAAATCCCTCTGAAACCTCTATCGATTGCTTACTTAAATGGAGCGTCTCCCTCTGCTTGTATAAAATCTGGGGGCGCAGGCGGCTGCGGCTGCTGTTCTGAGGCACAGAATCTGTGCCAAATGCCCTTTACTTGCAAGGGCACAAGCTACATCACTAAATTGAGCCTGGGACCATCTCTCTGCTTTTATTCACTATATATCTACAGCCTGAGCAAGTGGGAGGCTCACACCTGTCAGGCTCTGATTCTTCCAATGGCATCTTCGGCCAAATGGGAATTATACTTAACCTCAAAGACTCCACAGAGATTGACTGTCTGCACTTTTTCAGAAAAACAGTTTGTGTCACTCTACTCTAAGCTAGTTCAGACAGGTAAAGCCATGTGCTGGTAAGACAAAATGCTCTTCTGCAACACAGCTTCCATGTTGGCTACACATATAAGGAAGAACTCATTCAACACATTTAGTATTGATAGAACTGTAAAAAATAGAAACAAAACAACTTTACAAAGAATTCACTTAGCAGATGGCTTCCCAGTCATACACACATCCCACCATTCTCATCTTCTTAACATTTTTACTTGATAGAGCACTATTTCTTGGTTTTCTTTGTAAGCTTAACCTGCAAACTAACTTACAAACGTAATTTTCTTCATTTTGTTATTTACTTATTTGGGCATTGAAGATTGAATCTAAATTTCCTGTTTTTCAAATAA